>NC_133472.1:35388653-35389371 GCF_025370935.1 Choristoneura fumiferana
GCGCTACTGAAGACAGATTCCGACCAGTCCGAGCCACGTTCAAGCGCCGTCGTACCGTTCGTAGGTACTACAGTATTCGAGAAAAATGAGATGTTTCAATCATAACGTGTTTCAATTGTCCCGGTCTACCCTAATGTAATATCGCGTTGCGCGCCCGACTGCTTTCCTGCGGTTTTTCTGTAATCTGCGCTTGAGGGGTGAGGTAACTCGAACCGGTGCGGGGCGGGCGTTGGCCATTCTGTACGTCAGTACTAATTATATTTCTGTGCCACCGGTTTAGATTTTAGAGAAGGGGGGGGACGCTTGATTTAAATTAAAAATGTGCACTTTAATGTTGAATATTTTGCAAAGAAATCACTGATCGAAAAAAACGTTTTAGCAACCCCCTAATGGTTTTAAAAGGCCTTCCAACTATACCCACACTACAAGGTTGGATGAGAAAAAAAAATCACCCCCACTTTACGTCTATGGGAAGTCCTCTAAAAAAATTTTTTAATTTTTATTATAACTTTTTGTCGGCATAGTTTACATTATATTATATTCGTGCAAAATTACAGCTTTTTGCATTGATAGTCCCTGAGCAAAGCCGCGGACGGACAGACAGACAGACAGACATGGCGAAACTAGATAAGGGTTCCGTTTTTACCATTTTGGCTACGGAACCCTAAAAATGGCACAAACATAAAGTATCCACACACCTTTTTCAATTTCAAACCTT
>NC_133472.1:35389471-35458237 GCF_025370935.1 Choristoneura fumiferana
AAAATTTATTTATTGTGAAATCAATGTTTTTAAAATAAATATAGCGATGAATAAGTAAATTAATTATCAATTGGATTTCATAATTTTATATTTGTTCTATTTTTATCATAATACGATCTAAAATTTAATACTACTACAGTCAGGTTTTAGGTATTATGAGACTGAGTCATTTTAATCTTTAGGCCATTAAAAGATATTTTTCAAATTTGGTAAGTAATTATGAACTAATACATTTTATTTAGTATTAATAATAATTCGATGTTTGAAGGAGTTTTTCCTTTTTAAATAATATATACAATTTTGGATATCAGATGTAATTTTGTAAAGGTAATTATTATAATGAATGAACATTTTGTTATAACGGAAAATAAATAAATATAAATATATGAAATTAACCAATTGACCTAGTCCCAAAGTAAGCTTAGCAAAAGCTTGTGTTATGGGTACTAAGCAACGGATAAATATAATTATAATAGATATACATATAACTTAAATACATATTAAACACCCAAGAAGAGAGAAAATTCGTATTTTTCATACAAATATCTGCCCCGACACGGGAATCGAACCCGGGATATCAAGCTTCGTAGTCAGGTTCTTAACCACTAGGCCGTTTGGTCTATTTGAGATTTTTGACATTTTGGAAATTTTAATCTGTTTTCTGCGTCGCACTAAGAATGGTATTATGATTATTTGGTTGTAGCGAACACGGTAACATCTTAAGATGGATTGAGTTTCAATAATCACGCCCACCATTAAATTAAAGTCCTCTCCGAAAACCATTTTTAGGTACCTTTTTCAGCAAGATAGACTTGTTGGTATTGCTGAATAAGTAAATAAATATACGTATGCATGGTAGATCGTAATACATAGATAGGTAATATAAATGTTATTGAATGATAAGTGTTGGGATTTTTATGGATCATAGGTACATAGAATACTTCATCTTTATTTAAGTTGCACTAAAATTAGGAACAAAACTACTTAGTCGCCGAAAAACTTGTCTGATTTCACAACCTATCTATTTCATAATAACCTAATCAAAACGGTGTTTGCAGTCTAAAAATTTGTACCTACTATTTGTATTAGTTGTCAAATCTGATAATGGGTTTTTCGCCCACTCCTAAGCCATGAATGTGTGTCTATGTTACAAACACATCTTTAGAGTAAGAAAGAGGTCATAGAGTTATACTCGTAAGTATGTACTTGAGACTTATAAATTAAAGCAATAATCGTATTTGTGATTCTTTGTGGTCAGTCCATTATTGCAGTCTTATTTTTTTATGGACATGTTATAGGTACGACCAACTTTTAATAATGGACAAGTTACTATGTATAAGTTAAGAAGTTAGTTTATGACATGCTTTTGTGGTTTCCTTTAATGGGAGTCAATATAAAAAGGTGGATCGCACCTTCGCACCGCACAAGTCTATGTTCCATACGAAATAAAGTGGGAACGGCCATTCGTACTTCACGTCTTACGCGGTGCAGTAATAATATACCTACTAAGGCAGGTCCTGTATACATACCTTAAATACCTACTTTTTGCGTTGCACCAGCGCGATGTATTGACTTTGAGTGATGGTAAGACTAGACCAGTTATTTTCAGTTACTTTCAGTGCAGTTTAATTTTAAAATCAACCTTTTAAAAGTTTTGCACGGATAAATTAAATAAATAAGTTTTAACATTGAAAAAGTAATTTTAAAGCAAGTAATTTTGAAATAAACTAACTCGTATAAACTTAAAACGGAATGATCAGTGGTGGGTAAAATATTTATAAACTTAAAGTAAGATTTTAGGCATTTGGACAATATTAAGCTACATAACTGTAGTTTGTGGATCAAATCCATCCAGTAGAAGTTAGGGTGACACGAACCTATAGGTACTGTGCCTATCGAACAGGTCGGACAGGACAGGGGTCCATTTCACGAAATTACAAGTTTGTGATACGATTGGGTCCCAGAGTCATTGAGACTATGGAGAACAAAAGGGATCAATGTTTGATAGAATATCATTTACCTAAATAATGAAGTAAAGTTGTCTACGTTAGAAAAGGTAAAAACTTCAAACTACTTAATTCGTAATGAATAAGAAATTGTTTACTATTTTTGATCAATTTCAAATCCCGATAAAAATAAGTCTCCAAAAACAAAGCAACTGAAGAGGGCTCTAATCTAAATAGCCATGCATTTGCGATGTCATAAAAATAACCCAAGTAGTTTACTAGTAGGTATGAAATAATATATATTTTTATCACACTTGCTCGTCAATGAAGTTATTTATTCCTGTATTATACTAAATTCATCTACCTCACCTCCAATCACTCCTGCTGGCTCGTGCTGAGGCACCGACTTCAAACAAGTAGAAAATTATTTTCTAGGTATTTGAAATCGGTTCCATTTTTTGTTAAAAAAAAAAAATCAGTTTTTTTTTCTTGGCGTCTTTCTTTTTGCCGAGCTGTGAAGTGTTTAGACACAAAATGTTATTTTTTTTTGCATTTCTTTTCCCGCAATGTGATGAAAATCATTGTCTGTATCACGGGCCGTAAGGTGATTACAAACTCGAGTCATTAAAAGCCTTCTGCCTCGAGCACTGTATGCAGTAGTGACAAAAAATAAGAATTATTAACTTTAACCTAACTACCAGCGCTGTGACATATCTATTTTATTGCAGTTAATCAATCCTCTATGACCTAAGGTAGGTATATTCATGGGGTTTATAAATTAAAAGCGACCAGGTACAGACATAATCCATAATAATTTATCGCTTCTACCAAGATATGCTACGGGTAGCCGTTATTTAACCTCAAAACTTTTTAAATTCATTTTATTAGGTAGATATGTATGTAAAACCTGAAAACATTAAGTAGACTATTTGAACTTAATTTTAAGTTTTCCAGCCACTGGTGTACCGTACTGGTCTTCCCTTTTGCGAGCAAGCCTAAACCCAGCGTTGTGTGTGACCGATACTTTATAAGCTTATTACTACCTAAGCATTTATTTAATTGTAACATTTTTACTTAACCTGACTAATGAAAACTTTGACTTTATATTAAGAAGTATATTTATGTATACCTATTTACATACTATTTACTCTATTTCATAAATAAGCTAAGATAAAATTGTTGACATGACATTATGAACACTATTATGGCGCCATTTATTTTAAATGAAAACCGTTGTTTTGATAGAATATTTTTAAGGGATGTGTCCGCGGCACTGGCAAATTACCCCATTGAAAAATTGAGAAGTGTTATTCTTTGATGGACCTTTTCCTCACATTTTCCAACTAAATATCAACATTAACTTATCATTTTTTACTTATCTATTAAGTACATCATGTAACGATCATACATGTTAATATAATATTAATAACTTACTTCTGGTGTCTATTATATTTTATAAGTAGTGTGTGTATTAAATGTTTGATGAAATAATTGTATTTTTATTTGACCATGGTCCAGTTAATATAGGTAGGTAGGTAGGTAAGGTAGATAGTGTCAGATAATCAAAGCATCCCAAGACTATGTGACATGAAGGAAAAGTATCTTAAATACTAATTATAGATTGGTTATTCAGCTAGAAAGAGGCTTTAATTTATTTTTAAATGATAGTAATACTGCGATCCAAGAATTTCTAAAAAATAGGTAATGCTTTGCCGGGAAATCGAATCTACTCAAATATGAAAAAAATATAAAATATCCCATATTAGGGTTCTGAAGTCAACTACGAACCCTTAAACTTCCGCTTGTCTGTCCGTCTGTCTGTCTGTCTGCCTTTCCGTCCGCGGCTAAAGGGCCCCATACACGGTACGATTCGTCTGTACGATCCGTCGCTTCAGTGCCCTTAGGTTTTCGGTTTCAAAATACGTCTCGATCGCGTTCGCGTTAAAATCTCAATTTGTATGAAAACACGAACATCGCAAACGTTCCGCTAGAGGCGCTGTTCGCGTTTCCATATAAATTGAGGTTTTAAACGCGAACGCGATCGAGACGTATTTTGTAACCGAAAACTTACACTAAGGGTACAGACCGATCGGAACGACGAATCGTTAAGGGCCCCAAATACGGTACGATCGATATGATGAAAATCGCGACGATTGATCGCATCAAAAATGACGCCCATACACGAAACGATTGGTCGTAACGATCGATCATTTACTTGTGTGAAACTGAAGGATAAAGACGTGTTCAAATAATTCAATACGTGCCCATTATTAGTGACAACATAAACTTTATTTTTAAATTACAGTTTGACTGTTAGATTAACCCCTCATTATAATTATTTAAGCAATAGTAACGAATTACCAATAGGTACGTAAAAAAATCCTTAATGGAACAAAAGTTCCGATGGAAAAAAGTTCCCATCTGGCAACGTTCCGGCGTCAGTGAGACAAAATCGAATCGTTGATCGTAAAGAGCCATACACTGTCGATTCATCGTTACGAATTCATGATTGCATGGGATTTTGTTGCGATTTCCGACATCGTCTTCGATTAAGTAAATCGTTAACGATCTTGACATACACTATTGATTCGTCGTTTCGATCGGTCCGAAGCGACGGATCGTACAGACGAATCGTACCATGTATGGGGCCCTTTAGTGTACCTATGTCAAGATCGTTAACGATTTACTTCATCGAAGACGATGTCTGAGATCGCAACAAAATCCCATGCAATCATAAATATCGTAACGATGAATCGACAGTGTTTGGCTCTATACGATCAATCGTCACGATTTTCATTAGATCGATCGTACAGAGATGTGTATGGGGCCCTTAACCTCAGATACCGTTAGTACTAGAAAGCTGTAATTTGGCTAGAATATACATATCAGTCATGCCGACAGTGGTCAAAAAATTTTTTGTTTATTGTAACTACTTTTTTGTTCTCGACTTACCCTATAGTGTGGGGTATCGTTTGATAGGTCTTTTAAAACCATTGGGGGCTTGCCCAGACGATTTTTCGATTCAGTGATCTGTTTGCCAAATATTCAACATTAAAGTGCACATTTTTATCAATATCGGGCGTCCCCTTCTCCCCCCCTCTAAAATGTAAACTGTTGGGTGGTAAAAAATTAAAAAATTCAGGATGATAGTAAGGAGGTACCAATATCAAATTTACAAGGAAAATTATAACGGCTAAGATTGCTTGAGAATTATTAGTAGTGTAAGAGTATTAGCAGCCTCAGGTATAAAACATACCTAAACTTGGAAGATTCCGTACACAATACGAAATCCATAGAAAAATATTACTTCATTTTTCGTAATGGCTACGGAACCCTGACTTGGGCGGGTACGACACGCTCTTGGCCGGTTTTTTTAATGATGTCAACAGAAAGAATGAAAAAAAAATCATCTTAAGTAACAAGCGTCACTAATAACAAAACAGCCAAGTATTTTTAAAATTTTTGTCTGTCTGTTCCGGGAACCGACTTAGTGAAACTATAACTGGCGTGTAGCTGATCAATCCTATAGGGAGTAACATTGCCATTCCCCCTCCCGTACTGCTTCTCCCTCTGTCATGACCAATATAGATGAACTTTTTGTTAAGTGTATGTGGGCATTTTCAAAAAAAGTGTACAACCTTTAAATTTATGTCAGTTTTGTACGCCGAATGAATGAAAAAAAACGATTGCTCTTGATTCTAAGTAGGAAAAACCATATTTGTGCTAAAATTAAAAAAAAAGGAAAGGTACACTTTTTGTGAAATTGCCCATATAGCTATTTTATTTTCGATCGGATATTCAAGGATATCTTTAGTTTTTATCAGAGTTAATGAATTACTGAAGCTTGGTGCAGAAAAAGATAAAATAAACTAGTTCAACACATTTACTTAAATTATTGATCTAACAAATTCACTTTATTTACAAAATATCACTAAATACCTATATATTTGGTATGTCTACCTGTTGCTAGCACTTGATTTTTATCCTTGTTTCTTATTTCCACTTCCAGGAAGGCTATTTTCTTTCCCAGTTTTCTAGTGACTGCCTCTACTTCTATGTTATCACCCTCTCTAGCTGCACTGAAGTACCTAAGGAGAAAAAAACATGAAATATTGATTCAATTTTATTCAAAAGCTAATGCTTTTAGTCTCTGTTTTGCTTGCCAAAAATGTATGTTGGTGTAATAAACATCAATTCAAAATTTACCGAAAGCCCACGTACACAGATGCCGTGATACCAGCATACGCAATCACATAGATTGTTAACTGTACGTCTTTCTAGGGAACATCAGATAGCATTGTCGAATGGTTATACTAAATCAATGGTAAATAGTTTGGTTCAAAAGAAGCTGGCACGGATAGTGAATAGCATGCTTTACGCCGTGTTACCATCGCAGTCTTCTAACAAATATAGGTGTAGCATTTCATACGTTGGTCGTTTGTCTGATAGAATTTATGGTATTTTAAAATCCAACAATGTTAAGGTAGCCTTTAAGACTAACAACTCTTTGTACTCTAAACTTTGTAACCACAAAGAGAAGGTAGATAAAGGAACTAGATTGGGTGTATACTAGCTCACTTGTAATGACTGCAGTAAAGTATATTTTGGTCAGACAGGTCGCAGTTTTAATGCTAGATTTAAAGAGCATGTTTCGGCATATAGGAATGAACATCCTGATAAGTCGAATTTTGCCAAACATTTGTTGGAACTAAATCATTATTTATCGGACTCAGATTCGTATGAAGCGTTACCTTATTGTGGCAAGGGGTTTCGTCTCGATCTCGATGTTTTAGAATGCATGGAGCATGCATGGGCGAAACAATAATTCGCCCATTTACTAAACGAACGAATTCAGATAGAGGCAAACTCAGAAGTAAACCAATTACGAAGTTGGCAAATTATAGTTATGACGAATTAAGAAAAAGGCGAATGTCGCTGACACCTTCCGGGATATTACTACAATATACATGCAAAAAATAAAAATAAAAGCCGGGCAAGTGCGAGTCGGACTTGCGCACCGAGGGTTCCGTACACATTTATAGGTATTTAAGTAAACGGGAATCGTGTCTTGAAGATATTTCTCGCTTTTTCCGAGTGATTTAATACATCCAGTATATGCAGAGCCCTACTCTTAAGCAAAATGTACGCAGTTCGGGGTCAGATTATATTGGTCATTGATATTTACAGACAGACATAAATAAATCAAGATTTTCAGACTTTTCTAGTTGGTTGTGTTATAATAGCTACCTTCATACCAAATTTCAAGATTCTGAGTTCAAGTACCCTGTAGGTTTTGATTCCCTTGCGAGTTTCGAAAATTTGCGGAATTTTGCAGCATAAACGGCTGCATCTTTTGATTGCATTGGCTTTGAAGTTTGATTTTTTTCACAGCTCCAAGGGACAGTAGACCTCAGTATTTAACAAAAAATTCAGCTTGATACCTCCACGCGTTCCCGAGAAAAAGGGTCTTGACAGACAGACAGACAAAAATTGATCCTATAAGGGTTCCATTTTTTTCCTTTTGAGGTATGGGATCCTAAAAAGAAAGAAAGAGCTTACAAAAAAAGAATGGGGATAGTCAAAAATCTCATTATCTCATTCAATGAAAAACAGATCTGTGCAAAAGTGTCCTGTATCTAGACTCGAGATCTCGACTTTGTGATTTTGGAAATATTTTAAACATAGGGACATGTACTTAGAGTTTTCATTTTGTTGAAAAGTTTGTACTCCACAGATAGTTTTTTTTACAAATTCACACCTTATAAAGTGCTCTAGGACTCAAAACGTTAAGTACTTACGATACACTGAGATCAATTGAGACACCCCTAGTTTCAATTGTATCATTAGCAGTAAGAGCATAGGTGGAGATAGCATCCACAAGATGCGCTATAAAGCCTCCATGCAGCGTGCCTCGCTGGTTGAGGTGCTCTGGGCCCACTTGAAAACCTGTCAGCAACCTCCCGTTGCTGCATGATATAACTTTAACCTATAAAAATCGCCTAATTAAGACAATAGATTGACAGGAAGAGATCCTTTAAAGGGATAAGTTCGCCTTTGTACATATATCTCAATGTCTGTCAATTGTGTTTGTTACTTATACGAATTTAAGAAAAATAAATATTTTACCGAAAAGGCGTACTACTACTACTACTCCATCAGGGAATTTTTAGAATATACATAAATAGATAAATATATATATATACACCTAAATTTTGTTTTTATTATCTAACAATTATAAAAATAGTAAATAGGTTTAATTCTAACCAGCTTTCTATGCCCTGGGCACCAATAGTGAGACTTAAAAAAATTAATTTAAGACCAATTAAATGCCACCTAAAAGGACAAATGAATAATGATTATGATTACTTATTTTGTACAATAAAAGTTCAACATACATACATAATTACTAAAGAATTTGAGCGTCATAATTTAAATGATCCAGACCATTGAACTTTAACTGCTTGTGATAATAGTTTATCTCACAGACTCATCCAAATCATGGATTGGGTGACATTCTTTACCAGCTTTTCTTTGCCATAAATGAAATAAAGTAGTTCCTTAAAAAAGAATTAAAAAACCTGACTGCCAAAACTAAAAAAATAAGCCTAGTTCTAGAACTTTGTTAATAGCTAATTTAAAGTTCAACAGTCGGACCCATTACTAAGAGTTTTTGAGCGTCATAATTTAAATGTACAGACTATTGAACTTTAAATTAGCTACTTATCAGAGTTCTAGCCACTGGCTTATTTTCTTGCTTTAGTTTTGGCAGTCGGTTCATTGAGTTTTTTTAATTTAATGTTTTATTTTACTTACACTTTTTTGATATTTATGTGAAAACGGTAGATTAAAAGTATTATAACTCATATATATTTAGATTGGGCTAATTATTAGCTTTCATTTGATACCCATATTGTTAAAATACAAAATGTATTTTTTGATTCCTCCGCCATAATTTTCTTTGCAGACTGCATATTGAAATATTATATAGCCTACGTCACTCCGACAGTTATGACGAATCCAATGATACCTCATATGTTAAAATCCGTCTAGCCGTTTAGGCTGCAGCGAGGACCAAAGAAAAGGACTTTACATACCCACATACATAGATACATACATACGCTCGAAAAACATAACCCTCCTTTGGGCAGCCGGGTCGGGTATTAAATCACATTTATACGAAAGTACTTTACTGTACTTTCACACCACTAGTTTTAATCCAAAGCAACTCAAGGAAAAATGCAGCCAAGAATGATCCATAATTATGATACGTCAGTAGCCTCGTACTCGTAATCCATAGGTACTCGGACATGTTTCTCGTTCGTAGTATGAAAATCTAATTTTATTAAGTATCAATAAATATCTGAGAAAAGTTAGTGTTTACCTTGCGAAGATTGTGATCAAAACATTTTGTTGTTGCTATGACTTTTGTAAAAAGCTCAGCAACCTGTGCTCCCTTATTCGAACTCATACTTTGTTAGGTAAGTAGTAACCTAGCGATAATTTTTAACACATTTCTAAATATAGGTTGATAATTTCTATAATCTAAATTCCAAAATAAATACAAAATTGTCAAAATTACATCACAAGTAACAATAGTAAAATGTCAACCAACTGTCTGTTATGTCAAATTGTCAATTGCAGCTGTTCTGTGTTCCAAATTTATCTTAAATCACAATCATCTACTGTAGCTTTGGTAAGATCATAATTATTATACGAGGTCATTACCAAAATAGAACACTTTAATTTTAGTTCAAGTTGTAACAAAAAGATGTTAATTACTCATACTAAGTAAAATCCACAGATCTACAGCTTGCTCATAAAGAGTACAAATTAAAAAGTGGCAGCACTGTAGTGTCATCCCTTTCAAACCAGGGGGCAAAAAAAGGGAGAACACTACAGTGTTGCCACTTTTTAATTTCTACTCTTTATGGGCAAGCTGTAAGTGAGAAAAACAGAATCATATACATTTGTTGATTTTGGACAAACAAAAAACAGCAACATGACATCTTTGACATGGACAGTAGCGTTGGTGTTACCAGTTACCACCACTTGAAGAAATCATACTTCCTACTAATCCTACTTAATCCTACTAATATTATAAAATGTGAAAGTTTGCGAGGTAGTGAGTGAGTGAGTTTGTGAGTGAGTGAGTATGTTTGTTACTTCTTCACGCTGAAACGGCTGGACGGATTTAGATGAAATTTGGCAAAAAGTTAGTTTATAATCTGGATTAAAACATAGGATACTTTTTATCCCAATATTCCCACGTGATAGGGATAAAATCTCTAAATAATATGTAGATAGCTGGACGTCTGAAATAACACATTGGCTACTTTACATCCTGATATTCCCCCTGGATTGGAAATTCTACCGCTGGGTTTAGTCTTAAAATTTTGGACAGTTGTTCTTAAAACAACCTCAATGAAGACCACGATATAACATTTGGGAATTCCTGGAGAATATTGTTAAATCCCGGAATTTTAATTGTAACTACCTGATCGAATAGTAAAGGCGTGCGAAGCCGCGGGTACACTCTAGTCTAATAATAAATATAAAGGCTGACCAGGAATATAAAAAAACCTGACGCAAGGGCAGCCCTTCTACGTTTTATTGCAACATTCTTTACACTTGCTATACTTGCTCTTCGGCATTTTAACGCACAAAACACAAAATAACACTTTAAAATACCATGCGCAAACGTTAACTTTGACAGCAATAGACAGATGAAATTTGAATTTAGTGTTATACCAGTGCAAGAATTTAGTTCTATTGATTTTCCGCAACATGGCGAGGTTTTTATAATTCTGGTCAGCCTTACAACCTGATTATTAACCCCCGACGCAAAAAGAGGGGTGTTATAAGTTTGACCGCTATGTGTGTCTGTCTGTGGCACCGTAGCTCTTACACGGGTGAACCGATTTGAATGCGGTTTTTTTTATTTGAAAGCAGGTTTTCTAGCGATGGTTCTTGGACATGTTTTATCAAAATCGGTTCCGCCGTTTTTAATATTATCAGCTCTTTTGTTCGTTGCGCTAGGAATCATTCACGCATAATGGGTATTTTATTTACTTTACTTTCAAACTTTAATTCTCGGCTTGATGCTGCAGCCAGAATATCCAAAACACTACTTAGTAGGTACACTCTTAATAAAACCATAGCAGATATATCGTGTTTGGATTCGTTTCGATCAGTATTTAATTCTACATACAATGCAATGTTGGCAACAGGATGAGCTGATGCTGCAGCTAGGATACACAGCACATACACTCTTGAAAAAATAATAGCACATATGTCGTGTTTGATTCTTTTTTTGATGAGTATTTGATTCTAGGTACATACAATCATACAATGCAATGGTGGCAACACGACGAGCTGATGCTGTAGCCAGGATATCCAGTACACCAGTACACTCTTGAAAAAATAATAGCACATATGTCGTGTTTGATTCTTTTTTTGATCAGTATTTGATTCTAGGTACATACAATCATACAATGCAATGGTGGCAACACGATGAGCTGATGCCGCAGCCAGGATATCGAACATACTAGTACACTTTTATAAAAATAATATACTTACCAGTTTAAAAAACACGAAATAAAAAAACTAAAGTTAAAAAATTTAAAAACCCCGGACAAAAAAACGCTAGCAAAAATAAAAAAAACGCCCGAAAATAAAACGCTGCCAAACGAGACAAATAAAAAGTAAAAAATAAAGCACTACCTAGCTGTTGCCCGCGACTTCATCTGCGAAGAATTCATGTATCCCTATCCCGCGGGGACTAATGCTGATAGGAAGTAATATTGTTTTGCCTAAGCGTCGTCGGTGTCGGGGGACCGCTAAGGTTAACATAAAACTAAAGTACATATATGTTGTATTTTTTAATATTGTTATATTTTATTTTTATGATTTCTTTCTATACAGTAAGAGTACACATAATATCAAGTCATACATTATTATGTTTATTCCTAGTCGACAATAATAAAATTATTTAATTACAGATTATAAATTTTGCTATCTGCCCCCGTAAACTGTAGGCATAGATAGTGCCATGAGAGTTGAAATGAATGACTACAAAAAAAGCTACAAAAAGAACTAATTGCACAAAAATGAATGAAATGAATGAGTAAATGTCAAAATCCTGCTGTCATCACATGTTGTCACGACATGTTGTATTGTAGCTGTACTTAGCTGTGTGCTGTAGGCACTACCTATTACTTCACTCCTGTTATTTTTGAATAGCAATCAATTTTGTTCTCATTACACGGCACTGCTTTAATTATTTCAATACGCAAGCACGCAAAATTAAGAAAATGAAGAAAGAAATGGTGGCATAGTGGTTTGACCTATCGCCTCTCAAGCTGAGGGTCGTGGATTCAAACCCCGGCTCGCACCTCTGAGTTTTTCGAAGTTCATGTGCGGAATTACATTTGAAATTTACCACGAGCTTTGCGGCGAAGGAAAACATCGTGAGGAAACCTGCACAAACCTGCAAAGCAATTCAATGGTGTGTGCGAAGTTCCCAATCCGCACTGGGCCCGCGTGGCAACTATGGCCCAAGCCCTCTTGTTCTGAGAGGAGGCCTGTGCCCAGCAGTGGGACGTTTATAGGCTGGGATGATGAACCGTAAAAGAAAAGTAGCAGTAATAAATATCTAATTTAGAGGATTTTTAAATACAAATTCCTGAAAATGATTTTTCCTGTTTTTTTTAATCTTTGCGTAACCCTATCTTCACTATAAATATCTTCGGGTATGGTTTTTTGCTCTTGTCAAAGTTAGCTGTTCAAACTTGTGGCGGCCATTTTGTGACTTAGCAGGGAGATAAAGGAGGGTCTACGGTCCTCTAACTTTAGCAGAGCCTTGATCGACTGATTAGCGCTAACAGACGTTTATGAATCATGTTTTTTAGCATCGGGACTTCAAGGAGCCTTCAAGGAGGCTCTAACTTTTTATGAATAAAGCTGTAAATGTTAATCCAAAGCAAGGATAACACATTATTGAAAACCGCATCCTTCTACGTTGAGTGATTTCTGAGATTAGCGTGTGCAACGCACAGGCAAACAGACAAACAGACAATAATTCTAAAAATCATTGTTTTGGGTTCTATTGCGATAATATAGGCCCCTAGTAGTAGGTCATGTTGACATCTAATACATTTGTCAAAGAAATCACGAGGAAATCATAGCGAAATTGATTATGAAAAGGTTCCACCTTGGTACGTGATTCAATTTCCTTGACTGTGCCTATTGTATTTAGTTTGAACCAAAATGATTGCTACCCTATAATACGGTTACAAACTTCAAAATTCTCAAAATAAAGTATAGATAAAGCTCTTACAAATTACGATGCATATTTACTTAATTAATAACTCATGAAATGGATGCAAGGTGACCATGCAGCAAGCTAATATTATTTTTCAACCTGTTTTAATTACGTAGGTAATTCTCAATTATGCTCTAATTAGGGGCAACAACACACGTGTAGTAAACTTCATTTTGCCACGGTAGTAAAGCGATGTGGTTCCTGTATAGTGTACCTATAGTATACAGTGTATACGAATATTAATTCGCCATGCAGTACGTAGTTATCATAAAGTAAAGTAAGAGCAACCGAAAGCGCACTTGCTCTCGTTGAGCTATTTTCGGAGCAGTTCCGGGACGGAGTTTGCGCAAGCACAAAACATGTTTGCGATTTACGTGACCACTTTATCCATAACAAGTGTATAATGCCTGCCCACTGGCATAGTGCCACTGGTATAATTTCCGAAGAGATTTGGCCCTACACTACGAAGTGCAAAATTCGAACTTCGTATCTTGCCGTCCCGCTGACGCTTATATTTAATACGAGAGTGAGAGGGACGGTGCGACACGAACTTCGATTTTCGAATTTCGTAGTAGCCCCTAGTGTCAGATCGAAGATTAATAGAAGAGACTGAATTAATTGAGTATGGTAAAGTAACTTACCTTTAAGTATAGATAGGTGTAGATTAGATACATAAGTACATTTGATTTTGATCATTGATATCAACTTCCTTTACGACACTCCTTTCAATAAACAAATTAAAAACAAATGTCCTTATTATTATTATTCCCCTTGATGGCGGCCTAAGGCTTGGGCCAATGTCTGATACAAATCTGATAAACGTCCTAAGTATTGTCACGCTGACGTTCTACGAGTACGTTAATTTGAAATTGATAACGTACTGACATTGGCCCAAGCCTTAAGGCCGCCATTGAGGGAATAATAATAATAAATTGATGGCGTGCTTTTCAGTGAAAATAAAATTGTGACAACAATTGCTTGCGGTGGTGACACAATTGATATGTAAGTATTATGGTGTGAGTGAATTTCCCTATAAAGTAGTCTGGATTAGAGGAAAAATCAACCCGTTAAATTAAGCCCTTTCATCGGTATGGACGCTTAGCAGATGAGATGGTAGCAATCTAGTGCGACTCTTGTATGCAATTTTCATTCGAGGATCGTAATTACTAAATTTTCTGCAGATCATCCTCGTCGTCGGTCGGCGGTGACGTTCACTGCTGAGCAAACCTCCCCACAATGAAGACAACTCGTGATTTTCTTGATCCGTTCGGTTCCCGCGACGGCAAAATACGGCAACTAAACATAGATAATAGATCCAAGTCCGACAGCACGGGCTGAACTCCAAGCATCGTAGTGGGGTCCTCTGACACTTAAACTATTATTTACGAGAGCGAGAGGACGGTAGATCCGATCCGAGCCGAGCGAGACGAAAGCGGACGTTCACGAGCGACGTCGCCTACTATTTGAAAGTCATTAAGGGATTCGGATCCGCTTGAGGATCTGACTCTTTTGAATCTTCAGATCCGGATTTACCCACCTCTAGTCTGGATCCCGAGGAAAAATAACCCTGTTATAATTAAGCCCTTTCATCGGTATGGACGCTTAGCAGATGAGATGGTAGCAATCTAGTGCGACTCTTGTATGCAATTTCATCCCGAGGATCCCGTAATTACTAAATTTTCTGCAGATCATCAGCGTCATCATCAGCAGGAAGACGTTCACTGCTGAGCAAAGGCCTCCCCACAATGAACGACAACTCGCCATTTTCATGCATCCACCGGTTGCCCGCGATTGGCAAAATACGGCAGCTAACCGACGTGGCGACGGCACGGTTGGTGTATTTTGCTTACTTTAATAGCATTATTTCGTACGGCCTTATTTTATGGGGATCTGCTGCAGACATTGAGTAAATTTTTATCTTACAAAAGAGAGCAATTAGAGCAATTTATAATCTCTTATATCTTCTTACATATATCTTTAAGATCTTTTTTTAAGGAAACCGGTATCCTAACCCTGCCGTCGCTTTATGTTTTTGAAATAATCATGGAAGAACGTATGTAATTTTCCCACTAACGTCGATAAGCCAAAGGCTACTAGAAACACAGGGAAGCTTAAAGTTCCATCATACAGACTGGCTAAAACCAAAAAGTCGTTTCTGGGTAATTGCATACGTTTTTATAATAAAATTCCAAAAAATATTACAAATGAAACTGATACAAAATTCAGATCTATTGTCAAGAAGACATTAATATCTAAGGCGTATTATAAATTTATATCATCATAGACAGGAATATTTCGATAAAAATTCCGATCCGCATTAGCGATACCTTCAAATAGCGAACCTACTGTGTTAAAAAATATACTTGTGATGTATAGATGTCATTTAGTAAAATTGAAAATCTGCTTAAAAAAATATACTTCGTTGAGTTTCTGCCCGGATTCTTCTCAACAAAGGTTTTTCCGAATCGGTGGTAGATTTTTTTGAAATTCATAAGTGCATGTATGTTATAGTTATTGAATAAAGATATTTTGACTTTGACTTTGACTTTGATTCTCACGATTTCGTCAGTCCACCTAGTCTAGTGTAAGGCCTGCCAACGCTTCGCCATCCGGTCTGCATATTAACTTGGCAAAATGAAAAGTTTAAATCATGAAGACTGTATGACTTTACAGTTTTGATTAAGACTTGCTTATTTAGATAAAAAACAATGAGGGCTATCGTTTTTTGTCTCACTAGATGGCGCACTGTTGCGTGAGGTTTTTAAGTATGGCTTTCAAAGTCTGTTATTACGGGCGTGAAACAAAGTAGATTAAAATCATATTTAATACCTACACCTTAAAACCGTACCATAAAAACATCGAGCATGCCACAGTGTTGCATAGTCCCCGTTTTGTTCGGAAAACAGGGAGGACAAAGGTTTCCGAAAGACAAAACTGTCTCAAAACACAGACATTCATTGCCTCGGAACGCATATTTGCCATAATTAATTTCAGAAGTTGCAAAATATTCACAAAATTATTCTAATTATAAATGAACCCGCGTAGCTCACCCAAAACAATGAGATTTGACATTTCGGAGACCTCACGCTACACTAGCGCCTCTAGTGTCGAATTCATACGCGATAGCCCTCATTAGTCTAACCATGGTCATACGGACCTCACGTGTCTCAATTGGTCTGATCAAATTTAGGATAGGTAGTTAATCATAAATTAAATCGTAAACTCAAAGTAGGTACTTACTTACTTAGATATATTGTCTAGCATTAAGAGTGTACCTAAATACCTACCTATCACGTGAAAATTTTTTGTCTATACTTTGTTCCTACGGCAGGCGAAAAAATCGGCCAAGAGCGTGTCGGACACGCCCGAAATAGGGTTCCTTAGCCATTACGAAAAAATAAGTAATATTTTTCTAAGGATTTCGTATTTTATGCGGAATATTCCAAGTTTAGGTATATTTTATACCTTAAGCTGCTATTTACTCTTAAATTACTAATAATTCTCAAGAAAACTTAACCGTTATAGTTTTCCTCGTAAGTTTGATATACTTAGGATGGTAATCCTGATTTTTTTTTCAATTTTTTCCACCCACTCACCCACCGGTTTAGATTTTAGAGGAGGGGGAGGGCGGGACGCTCGATTTTAACGAAAATTCGCACTTTAAAGTTGAATATTTTGCAAACATATTTAAGGTTCCGTTTTTGCCATTTCGGCATTTTGGCTAAAAACGGACAATGACCGAAGGAATTATGTTAGCGGCGAAACAAAACGATGCGTATCGCTTTCCATACACTTCTGTGCCCTTAGTGTAAGTTTTCGGTTACAAAATACGTCTCGATCGCGTTCGCGTTAAAATCACAAATTATATGGAAACACGAACAGCGCCTCTAGCGGAACGTTTGCGATGTTCGTGTTTCCAAACAAAATGAGGTTATAACGCGAACGCGATCGAGACGTATTTTGTAACCGAAAACTTACACTAAGGGCACTGTATCGTTTCGCGTAGTGCGCGCGCTTCATGGTACGGGTCGGTCGAGCTTTAGGGATAAACAACCTGTTTTGTCAGGTTTAGTATGACGACCAGCGGATTTGGATGAAATTAGATATCTGGACGCCTGGAATAATACATAGGCTACTTTTTATCCCGATATTTCTACGGGATCGAAATAAAATCTTAAATTTTTTACCTTGAATTGGCTTAGAGTAGGTAGGTAGGTAATACTAAAGAGGTCGAAGCGTGGGAAAAGCGATAATAATTGTTTTCGAGGATCGAAAAATAGTTACTTCAGTGGTATACTAACAGTTGTTTGCCACTTGTCATGAAAAAAGTTCGAGAGAAACAAACACGCTGTAGGATCCTCCTTCACCTCGACAACGCTTTGTCGTACACCTCCAGGCGAACGATGGACTATTTGGCGACGTCACCCGCCGTATAGCCCCGACCTTACCATTCTTAAATATTACCGAAAATAGAAGAAAAACTTCGAGAGAAACGTTTTATGGATGCCGAGGAAGCAGTGGCTGCGTTTCAAAAAGCTGTCGAAGAAACAGTCCTTAAGGACTAGTGGGCGAAGTATATACGTTTCTAATGGTTTTTTTCGGATTTAGCGATGTATTTGACGTGAATTTGGACACTGTCTTGAACAGAGAAAATAAAACTAATAACCTGCTAGGTTGCTCAGTTTTTGAATTTCTAAGAACTATTAGTTTGACCCTCATAACGAAAACGAAAAACAGGAATCTCGATGTCATGAAAGTTGATTTTATCTTAAATGTTTATTTTATATAATAACTTGCTGTTATTTGTAATAAATAAAATTTAAATTATATTTTATTCATGCACATTGATAATTTTTGAATTTCACCAAAAAAGGTTGGTGATCACTATAGTAAGCACTAAACGTCAATATTCGCCTGCCGTAGGAACAAACAAAGTATATGTTATATTTTCAAATTGTAGATTCAGAAAGTTTCGGTGTTAAATTGGACCTACTTGCGTATCAAATTCGAAGAGTCGTGTTATTATAGTTACTGAGATAGCGTCATTCGGAATCGAATATATATATCCAGTTTTTTCCCGTTTCCGTGGGAATTTCCAAAAGTTCTTCCTTAGTGGATGCCTACATTGTATAAGTTACGTACCTATCTATATGTGCAAAATTTCAAGTCTCTACGTCCAGTTCCAGGTGGTTTGGGCTGTGCGTTGATTTAATCAACTGTCATTCAGTCAGTCAGTTTAGAATATTATATAATAAATATATAGAAGATTTTACAGCAAAAGCCTACACATTACCCCCATAAAAATATGATTACCTACAGCTGTAATTATATTTACAGCTACACGTCCGTGTTTGGGTTACAGAAATGCACATATTTTGTAATGTGCGTTTTATGAGCTTCAATATGTAATTATAACAGGTACCCTACCTACGTACCTGGAAACCGATATCACATTTGTTCGTATTTATATCATTAATTACCCTTTACTCCCATCTTCGCAAGCGTAAACCATTAGGCCTAGCTAGCAATTGAATTGACATTCCAGGATTTCGGTTTTTTTTCTGTAGGAATCCCCAAAAATTAAGCAAAAATTAAAACGTAAAAAAATAGACGCCAAATTGCATGTCTCCTAGCCTAGCTAGCGGTTGTAATTTACGGGCACGGTTACTTTAGAAAAAAATATAATAGTCGTTGTTTTCTTAAAAATACATATTTTTCCCGCTTCTTAGGTACTTATTTTTTTTCCATAACGTAAGAATCTTCTACAAAGTATTAGTAATCTTTAAAAAGATTGATCGTTGAAGTAATTTTCAAGCCTTGGCATAAGTAAGGAAAATAGGGATACATTTTTATATTATGTAGACTACCGACTCCACAAATGGGTGACTTGATTTGTAAAAGACTTGTGATGAGAATATTCAGCTATCTGTCCTTGTCCCTTATTTGGCGGTGGTGCCACCAAATTCGACTGCTAATTATGTCACGTCTGCGGTGTGAGTGACACTCAACATATTGCCTGGATTGGGTCATTGGGTATTCCCTGTTACGTAATGATTGTCGAACGAACGCAACGTGGCAGCCGTCCGTTACAAGACTGTACCACTACTACTTGTACTACTTATTACTTATTCTGTGCCACTACCATAATTTTACAGTGACCGTACCTACTCGATAGCGACGGCGTAAATTATTTGCAGAGGCGCTGTACAAATTCTCCATACAAAATAATTTACGCCGCCGCTATCGAGTAGGTACGGCCACTGTAAACTCATGGTAGTGGTACTGATTTTGACACAACTCTTTGATTTTAGCATCACGCGATGAGTTGCTATAGGTACGCGCCGTCAGATCAGGAGTTCCCAAACTTCAAATCACTTTTTGTTTTATTATAGCTCCGAATGCCAGCGGTCATATTTTTTGATAGAACAGTAAAGAGTAAGTAGGTATTAACGAGCAAAAGGAAATTATTTATTTTTAACGAAATTTGAAAATCCACAAATAATTTAATATGTTTTACTTATTTTATTTATAACTATAACTAACAACTCCTTAAACAAATATTTACCTACTTGACTTATATAAAAAACAATTACTAAACTAAAACTATATATAAACTAAAATAAAATTAGGTACAAGGTTAAAATGGCAGTTGGCCATATCAGATAGGATAAAGTGAAAATGTTTATAAGATATTGAATAAGAATGAATCTCCGGATATGTCGAAGTCGCGTTCGTGGGCCGTTTAAGTGCTCGTAGAATCTTTAAAGAGCTATTATGCGATGAATGAGTAAAAGCGATCTGATATTTACAAGACAAAACGCGAAAAATGCTAAATACCTATATACACGTACCAGCAAAAACAATTCAGTAAATCCGGACCGGGGGATCGATTTTTGAATTCACATCTCTGTCAAAATATGATCGAAAGGGGAATATGATAAAATGTTTCGAATTAATAACATACTCGTATTTACCACTAAAATAAAATGTTCAATCCGTGGTTCAATCAGTTAAAAAATATTTGTAATTTTCGGTAGTCCGTTACAGTGGCAACTCTTAGAACCAAGAAGGTGATTACAGCACAAATTTTCTCTAATTATTAATTATCATATACCTAATTTCTTCACACATGTATGTAATTCAACAATTTAATGCCTCTGCACAACCACTTTACTCACGGAAGGCGGCTTAGGAAGAATGCTTAGATTTCTACAATAAATTTTACCCAGTTAGTTACCTACATTCAATTGTCGCCAGTAAAAATAAGTAGGTATATATCCATACTTAAATTTAATGTTTGCTTCCAATTGGGTAACCCGTCCCTTTCATTACGACACATATAGGTACAATGGTCACGCATGCGCACGGAACAAAGCAGGAGTAAAGTTCTGTAACACCGCGTGGGACGTGACGACTGTCATGTCTTACCATGCTACTCACTTCTCATTCATGACAATCACATCTATCGTAATAGCATGGTAATAGCTACTAAAATACACGTTCAACTGTCCAAGAGCAAAGTGAGCCGTTAGGATGCCCTAAAGACTATAATCGACGTAATAATGGGTTTTATCACGCACTCAACACGTTTAAACATTACTTTAACGTAACTGTGTCGCTTACACGACATACATACCTATAAACATATTAGTTTTTATGTAATCTAGTTTTGAGACACTTGTTTTGTAGCCGGTTTTAATTCGAGCTTTTGATGATTACTACTAATTATGTAAGAAGCAATAATAGTGTAGGTAACTTGAACTTATCGTGGTAACTTTCCGCTTATACTGCATTATGTATACTTAGGTAAGTAAAGGATAGTTCATGTTTATAGGATAGCCGGAACTTTAGGTACTTCTTGGAATCAGCACCCGAGCATCGTATAACCCTTGCCCCCAAGATAACCGGGTGACCGTGGGGGTCGGTAATACAAAGTGTCGTGGTCTTGTAAATAGTGCAACTACTCAAGCGTTTCCTTATCAATATGCGGATAATGTACACACGAATCTAAAAGAAAAACCCAAACAGATCTATCTACTCATATTCTACTTAATACTGTAAGCAACAACTATGCATGTAAGTGCCAGAATCAGCTCAATTTGGTTGAGCTCTGTAAACCACTGACCCGTGTCTCGTTTTATTTTTATTATTAAACTTTATTGCTCTTTTATTTCACGTCTCATCTACTGGCAGTGTGGCTGTCGAGTCGTTGTCGGCGTCCACTTATCTTTGTTACGTACCTACACCCATCAAGCGTTCACGCTTTTAGAATCGATCTCGGTCAACAAACAAGCCGTGTTATTAATAAACGGTCGTAGTTCACACTATTTATCAGACAAAAGACAATGAGAACGGTCAAAACAACGCTGTGCTTTTGTTTTCGTTAAGTTACATAACAGTTCGGTAAACTGTAGTATCTACTTATAGGTGTGTAGGTACTGTGCCGCGCACAGTGTAGGCGATCTGAGAAAGTCATTCGACCCGTTTCGTGGAGGAACCGCTTCCGCGATCAGCCGGGTGGAGCGCCTATTCGTAGACATGCCGCTTCCTGCACCGCACTTCCTGGAAAACGGCGGCAACTCGTCACATTAACATTAACAACATACTACCATTAACAATCCAACTCCAGCTATAAGTATTTTATGGTTACTGGTGTATGCCACGATGTTATGGTTACTGGTGTACGCCACGATGTTTTGACCGAATACCGACGCGCGACAGATCGCCAAGGTTTCACCTGCACTGAAGTAGGTCAGCTTATCAATTATGATGCCCCGCTTTTCTGTCACTAGGCGGTAGTCTGATATCTGAGTGAAATAAGTTTCTGTTCTATTTTTTATTTGTTTTGTTTCGCCTTTGATTTGTCTACGGTTTCATTGTAGGTGACCGAAAAATTTACTACTTACCAAACTTTCCGTAATTTCACTCTTGTGTGGCCCGGCTGAAGACCAGTGCTGGTTTTCAACCAGCGATATGCTGAGCCGGGACCTTTTATAGCGACAACACTTATTATTATTTTTTCTAACCTGTGTAATATGTCACTGCTGTTATAAATAAATTATTTTCTTTCTTTCTTTGAAACTGAAGTTGATAAGTACAGCTATCTATATATCTATACCTAGATTCTTTAACATGAGACCTCCATGTGTTAAATTTTATCAAAGGCTGAAAAATCGCCAATTTTGCTAAAATAGACGCAATTAATCTATATTAATAATTTCGTACCGATCTACGGTAGACTCGAACGAAATGCACATCAAATTGAAGAGCGTAAAAAATTAGTCAATACGAGTCGACAATAAAAAATTGAATAAATTACTAAGTACATATAATGGCGTTGCGAAGTAAACATGTCAATGTGGCGTTGGTGTCACGTCATCACGCGTCACGGGTGGCACAAATTCGTATTTTGTTATGACCTCTTAGGTCTAATTTCTTTGGTTATGAGACAGAAAATCATAGTTATTTGGTTTAATAAGATTTAAGAGAAATATCTACTGGTGAAATACCGATACATAGGTTAGCTGTGAAAGTATTTGTAGTAATATTAAGGCTGGGAATGTACGTCAGATTTTTCGATAAATACGATAGTCTTTAGAGCAACAAAAAATTTTTTTTACAATCTGATATCATTATGAGTCTACATTTTACCCGAGCGAAGCCGGGTTTTCACCTAGTACTTACTTAATTTATCATGAAAAACAAGAGTACCTACCGTACATAATTAGGTATTGTCAAACCATCTGAATCGTGTCTTAAATAAGAAAATTTTCACATGAAATTTCATTCTGCCATGTAAGTACAAGGAAAATTATTGCGACATTTACTTCGGGAACATTCTATCATAAGTAAGGCGGGATTCAAATAATCCGACTGTAAATTGCACAATACCTATTACTACGACGATGCACGCTACGGCAATACCAAAAGTAGCTTAACCCCCTGTAACCTTGTCACAGTAATCAACTGGAATACTTTAGAATGTATTGTCTACCAAGTGCTCAAAGTACCTACTCTACTACCTACCTTTTTTTACGAGAGTTCCTGCATCAGCCAAAATAAATCTATATATATATCAAATTCAAAGTCCTGACTGACTGACTGATATATCAACGCACAGCCCAAACCGCTAAAGCTAAACGCTTCTAATTTGGCATTCATATAACTTAAGTGACATAGAGGCACACTAAGAAGGGATTTTTCGAAATTGACACAGGATAGGGAATAAATGGGATTTACATTTTCACTTTAAAATGGCCCTATTTCCATAACTATTATTAAGAGACTTTAAATTTGGCATGCAAGTAGGTAGCTAATACAAATAGCAAAAACAATTTTCGAAATTTACCGAAATTCCCAAGGAAAAAGGAGTAAGGCGTACTATTTTATACTAGCCAACTAGCTGATTTAGAGTTGATATTAGAAACATATATTTCTAGAGAATGATAGAAGTAGGTATGTAAAAAGGGATTTTTCGAAATTCCCACGAGATAGGGAATAAATGGGATTTATTTGTCCGCTTCAAAGTGGCCTTAACTCCGTAATTATAAATATGAGACTTCATATTTGGCATGCAGGTAGGTAACACTAACAGGTAAAAAGATTTTCCAAAATTCCCACGGGATAAAACGTTAAAAGAGGATTTTATAAACTAACTGAATCATAAAACGCACAACTAAACTGGTTAACCTAAGGGCTGTAGATTTGGAAAAATTATGTAAATCTGGTAACAATACAATAATCTGGCAGTGACATCCAGGTAGTCGGGCCAGGATCGTCTCCGCAGGAACGAACTCCTCAAAAGTTAATGGCACACACAAGAAACTTTGCAAGATTATTCAATTTCTTTCAATGACAATTCATATGATAGACACTACCTGATGACTATAGCCAAGGTCGTCTGCTGATGAGGGAATAGCTCTGATACGTAATTTTACAGTTACGTTCAGTTTTAATGATACACACGACTTAATGAAAGACTGAAATAGCTAAGTATAAAGTAAAAAAAAAAACAGTGCAGCTCTCTGTAGTATTTACTGATTCTTATCTCGCGGGAATTATCTAATAAATAACTATAGTGTACAAAGTTGCGGTCAAAACAAACACGTAGGCACTTTAACGTTTTTCGAAATTCTACTCCTATGAGAAACAGCTGGTGTAAATTTCCCTTTCTTAAGTTCTCCACCCATGGTTTGTCCAGGCAGCAATTTCCACCGAGCAGGCTACTGTTTATAGACTGGTCGCGAATGAATGCCGGCGGTAAATATTGTCGGGTTTTCATCCGTTTGACAGATTCCTTGTGACGGAAACGGCCAGCCACGGAAAACTTCCTAGTAAAGTTATATAGTAAAAAAATCTGAACAGTACTTGCAACGTATGACGGATTGCATTCATTTGCACCTGTTATCTAGCCGTGTACACAACCGTTAGCAGAGAGGAGAAACTTCCTCTGGTTAAATTTTTGCATAATCTTACAATTTGGCGGTCACACCACATGGTATATGCACAAATATGTTTTATACAATTGCATAACCCGGTGTCTGACCAGCAGGCTTATGTGTAGGTACCTATGTATAATAAGTGTATTAATCGTAATTATTAAACCCGTAGCTTTACATGTTACGTACAGAGAAATTAAAAGTTTACGGGGTCGTGCTATTCTGTTATTAAGTGTTCTAGGAAGTGGGTTCAACTCTTAGGTTGCCTCATCAACCGTAACATCAGAAAATAATATTAGTTACACGAAAATAGCGATGAGTGTAATTATCCAGATAACTACCTACAATTAAGTATAATGGGTGGCCCAACAAATTTCCCTGAACTTTGGTTGCCTATAAATAGAGTTAATCGCTAATGTACATACACTATCCAAAACTCATTGACCAACCTCTAAATTCTGTTCTTTTACGGTCATTTTTGCGAAAGAGTTTTTTTATGTTCTATGCATGATTAATTATGTTTAATTACGCAACCGTGACCTGCTGGCTGTTCCCAAAGCTCGCACAGTGTCACACAAGAACTCACCTCTTATTCGAGCTCTATCGAATCTTAATACGCTTCTCGCATCGGCGCCACAGTGTGATATCTTTGCTAGTAGCTGGAAGAATTTATGTAGCGAGTGTATGAGGTTCTGTGAGGCGAAGGATAACCGTCCATCTTCACTAAATTGTTTGTAAATGTTAATCTGTTATCTTTTGTGCCATGTGTCATGTGTTGTGCTTGTTAATATTTTATGAATTTCACAGTGCTTTGGCTTGTCTGTAATGCTGTGTAATTATTTCATTAAATAAATAAATAAATAAATCATTACGTCAGTATTATCTCCTAAGTCCGCTCACACACAGTAATGTAATTAATTAAAGCTAGGTTAATTGATGATTTCCGTCGTCCCTCCAATTTTCATGGCTATTGAGTACCTAGTAGTTACATCAACATTATTTGTTAATAACAAACATGAAATGATTCGAAAAATACTAGTTTTACATTCATTGTAGGTGCAACTAAATCAGCGAAAGTTGAGGATAAATGACTTCAAAGTCAAAAGTGTTCATTTGCCAGAATACAGTACTGGAAGGTCTGTATGTTTTTTATTTCAGTGTATTCAGCCTGCACGCATGCGTGCAAATATTTTTGTTGAGAGGCGATTAATTATTTTAATACAATTACAAATTTCCTATGTCTTATACCAAATTAAAATAGATCAAAAATCACAAAAATAATCAAAATAAATAAATTCAAAAGTTCAATAATCATTTCCAAATAATACAAAATAATACCAAAAAATATGTAATTTTTTCTACAAATAACTCTTAACGGTATAAAAACATCTGTCGAGAAGCCAACTCGTCAACTATTTCCCCGGAGAGCCTTAATGTCCCGCGGCAGGTTGTTATACAATTTAATGCAATAAGTACCTAAATGACGAATAGTCTTTTACTTCAAATGAAATGAAGTTCATTGAATGAAAGTTGCTCCGTTCCTCGCTCAAAAGTTTTTCATCTCAAGTTTTTCTCTTATTGGCGTCAGGTTGCATTCCGGGTTCTCAACTAAATTAGCTCTTAGAATCATTGAAGTGATACTTATTTATTGATAGTGCGATGCAATTAAGTTAATGAAATTACTAAAGGCCCTTTGCAGCAAAAAATAAATATTGATGAGCACACAGAGAAAGAAAATGTTTGTTTAATTTTAGGTTCTGTAGTCCTACGAGGAACATTTATAGTTTCGCTATGTCCTTCCACGGCTTATTAAATAAAAGTGTGTCAAGATATTATGAAATTACTCAGGACACATCGCCTACAAATAAAATGGGGATGTTTTTTTCTCGTCTATAAACCCATTATTATGGAGTGTCGATGGGTAGGTCTTTTATAAGCATTTCAAGTTAGCTGAGATTATTTTTCAAATTAGTGAACCCCTTGAAAATAAAACTAGGCGTGATAAACATGAAAATATTGAATTACATCACAGAATGATTTTAAAGGTAAACTAACACAGCCGTAGGCCTTATTTTGGATCTTTTAATATTGAAAGTCTACCATTATAGGAACGTAGCCCGACACGTTCTTGGGTGTTTTTTTAATGAGACTTTATTCTCAAATCAAAATGTAGAGCTATCCTTAATTATAAGTAGGTACCTACATCGCACTAATATTATAAATGTGAAAGTTTGTGTGTGTGTGTGTGTGTGTGTGTGTGTGTGTGTGTGTGTGTGTGTGTGTGTGTGTGTGTGTGTTTGGTACAGTCGAGTTCATAAACTTGGTAACAAAAATTTGATCAAAACTATCTGAACACGACTCTATTGTTAATTGCTCACGTTTATGAACTCGACTGTACTCCTACATGTTAAAATGGACGAATTTGGATGAAATTTGATATGTAGATAGACAGCTGAACGTCTAAAATAACACATTAGTTACTTTGTCCCCATAGACCCACAAGATCGGGATAAAATCTCTAATTCTCAACCGCTGTGTTAGAGTCATGAAATATCGCACCGTTGTATTTCATGCAATTTCGGTAAAAATCACGAATTCCCGTGAGAATTTAGTAACATCTCGGAATTCCTATTGAAATACCAGATATAAATAGGTTTGTGCGTGCGAAGCTACTGGTTAGTCTAGTAAAAAACCGCCCAAGTGCGAGTTGAACTCGCGTGGAGAGGGTTCCGTACAATGTCAAAGTGAAATGATTTCCTCAATTTTTTTTATAAATATTTTTACGGCGCTTTTTAAATTAATACAAAATATCACATTTTAAATCCTCACAGTAAGACGCGAGTTAACTGCTACTAGCGCTATCTAGTGGTAGTAAACTATTTTCCGTAAGTGAACGTATTGAGTTTACCACACTGAAAATAAAGTGGTAAACTCAATACGTTCACACATTGATAGAATTCTTATAGGTTTTCCTGTATTCTACAAGCAATGAACTATAATATCTTGTATTTTTTTTTCAAAATGTTAGGCTTAGTTGTTTCGGAGATGAGGAAGGGGGGGGAATGGTCAATTTTCAGAATCAGAAATGTTTATTTGCTGGAACACAGTTACAAAGATGTTATGTTATAGTTTTATATCCAATGTATTCAGCCTGCATGTAGGCGTGCAAATTATTGAGAGTAGGTACAGTTACAATTTTATATTATTAAGAATGCCATATAATCAAAGCAATGACAAAGAAAAATGACAATTGAAATATTCCTAATAATAATTGACAATAATAATAATATAATGACAATACAGTAAGAAATAGAGGAGGTTCTTAGAATAAACAACCAAAATTATACAAATTATGTCAATTGTCAAGATACATTTTAATGCTATAAAAACACTTATCTAAGAGCCAGGTTGTGAGGCATCGTCTAAAAGCATTACCATTCAGCATCCTCAGATTACCTGTAAGACGATTGTAAATGACAATGCACATATTATAAACATTTTTTTTAACATAATCTAATCAAGCATTTCCTATGACCCTGATACACTTTTTCTGGATTTTAAAGACCCTGTCCAGATCTACTTTCGTCTTCTTTCATTAATAAAATTAAAACGATTTATTTAACAATAATAATAAATATATAATTGAGATCCTCATAACGAGCCCTTTCATTTGATACATGACACAGTAAGGTTTGCATTTTTTTTTGACCCTTATATTTAAAAAAATATTTATTTACTTTGCATATCTGTTTTTGGAAGATTACACCATCCTACGAAATTTCACCTGATTTGGTCTAGTAGATTCGGAGCAAATTGACTGTGACAGACGGACGGACAGACAGACAGACAGACGCACGAATGATCCTGTAAGGGTTCCGTTTTTTTGGTTTCCGTTATTTTACAAATAAATAAACGAAACCTAAGACAAAATATTATTATAGCAATTATTTAAGTACCTAAGCAATGCATTACAAGATAATTTTTGCAATATAATCTAACATCTCCCTCTTCCTTAAATTTAAGGAATTGATTTCAAACTACAATGTTTTAGCAAAGAAATAGTTGCATAAATAAAAAATAATATAATAAATTGTGTTTATTTGAAAAATACAGTGCTTTGCAAGAATAACCATGAGGGTCTTCGCTTCGCCTGTAATGCGGCGAACCAGTTGAAAATATACAATATAATTAATTTTACTTAAAATAAAACGCAAATTATTTTTCTCTTGCTCATGCTCTTAAAATGTTACTTTAGTCTCTGCATATCGGGTCTCTAAGCGCACTTCGTAAACAATAATTAACCCTTTAACCGCCATTGTCTGAATTATAAGACAAAAATTATCCAGCTCATTTCGCCGCAGTCTTATAATTAAGACAAAATGTCATATAGTCTCGGTGTAGGTGGCGTTACGGGCACGTACGAATGAAAACGTATTGGCGGTTAAAAGGTTAATAAATTAATTTTGAATAGATGTCCTGTACCCTTAGTGTAAGTTTTCGGTTACAAAATACGTCTCGATCGCGTTCGCGTTAAAATCTCAATTTGTATGGAAACACGAACAGCACCTCTAGCGGAACGTTTGCGATGTTCGTGTATCCATACAGATTGAGATTTTAACGCGAGCGCGATCGAGACGTATTTTGTAACCGAAAACTTACACTAAAGGCACTGTCCATTAGTCAAGCGTACGTTTTTAAAAAGTAATATTGTAATTTTGAACACAACATTGTTTTTTTTCTTCGCATTCAAAGTGAATAGTAGTGTTTAACGCGAGACTAAACAACCATAGTTGACTACACTATGACTAAACAACCAACCTTGTTTTAGTCCCTTGTTGAACAATCTACTATTTTTTCCGAGTACAGTATGTCCTAATAAAACTAAGCAAATTCCCAATTCTCATACAGTCAAGAACAATCTTGAACGCTGTTTCGTAGAAACCTCTGGGGTCAAAGGGCAAGCTTTCGCAGGCGTCGCCCAAGCGGAAGAGACGACAACCGACCATCTCGAAGCGTCTTCCGTAGTCAACCTTATTATATATGACCTCGGAAATCACTGGTGCAAGTGATGGATGGATGGGGATTATGTATGGACTTCGCATAGAAGTTGCATCAGAACTAAAAAGTACTTTCATGTTGAAGCTTTGCTTGATCGTACAGTACGATTATCTCCACTTCGAGTACTTTGACACTCGGCAAATTCTACAATGATTGAAATCAAGATTTGGTCATGGCCGCGACAACGTCTAATCCGGCTTTGTATATTAGACAATGTACAAAGCTTGATAGTGTCTAAGAAACAAAACAAATAGTAAATTGTCGTATTTTGTTTGTAATTAGGTAAACCGTAGGTAAGGTAACTATATCGTAGGCGACAGGCTATAAGTAGCAACCTGTCACTGTTGTACCGTTTTTGTCAAACTTTAAACCTAAAACTGCTAAAAAGTAGTGGGTAGTACCTACCCAAAATATTCCAACACCAGTGTGTGTACAATGTACAAGCTGTGTGTGTGTAATAAATCTAATTAGTTCGTCATTTAGATTATCAGAAAATATTGGACACGTATTTGTCTAAAACAAAATATAATACAAATATTTTATTTTGAATAAACAATTTCAATTTCAATTTCAATTTCAATTTCAATTTCAATAATGAAGACAAAGTCCCACGTTGTGCGACATTTCTAAACTGGGCAATAGCTAGTAATGACATAAGATTAGAGATGCCAATTATTGGGACAGTGAGGAACACTCGTACGTTTACCTTACACCAGTTTTTTCTTTTATTATAATAAGTATGATAATTAATTAACGCAAGTGTAGGTCACTGTCGGTGCCGTATTTTAATTGACTTTGTTATTCGACAGCCATGACTGTTCTACATAATATGATACATTACATTAGATATGTATGCCGACGTCGAACAGTAAGCAATTACGTAGGTAGGTACCTATGTCATTTTCTCTGGTTAGTTTATGGTTATGTAAGCTTAGTATACAAATTCTAATCTCTTGCAGAGCAATGACAAGTTTGAAAGGTCTACCAATTAAAGTTATTTTTATTTTCCTACGATGCTGTGAAAATTTTGTTTTTGTCTTTAATGGTGCGCTTTGTTTGTTTTCATTTTGTTTTGATTTATGAAAGAACACATTATGTACTTATGTACTTAGTAACAATTCGATGCAACTGTGCAACTTCATTAATTAACTGAATGAAATATTCAAAATGGAATACTTAAATGAAAAATTAAAAAAAATATCGAGCAAATCTCTATAGTTTCTATGACTATAAAATTTAGTAGAGCCGTAGATGTAGTGTACTACGTAACTACAGAAAGCTTACATTAACTATCATGGACGCACAGAACTTAACATTCATTACATTCTAATATAGGAGTTAAGCGTCTTACAGTCTGTTCCTCAGAAGCTTAGATGTAACTTCATGAAAAACGCATTCGCGTCTCAACTCAACGTCGCGTTAGCAGTGAATAATTATGGTTCTACCTAAATTAAATGCATCCTAATGTGGGCACATACTAATAACGTTTTGAAACTTTTGCATCTTTATAAAATTATGTAAAAAGATAGGAGAAAACATAAATTAAGGTAAAAAACAATTAATATGGCCCGTTTTGGGTTTCCGTTGAAATTAATGTGCGGGTGGTTGGTTTGTTGTAAATGAAGCGTTTATGTACCTTAGCAACTAATTTCATGTAAGCAGCACTTAGAAGCATCATTACACTGCAGGGTCGAAGAGCTAAGTAAATATACATATATGTATGTAGTTTTAATATATTTTATGAGAGGAGTCATGTGTCCAGCAATGGACTGTGATGATGATGATGATTATGATCATATGCAATTCTTTTTCTACCTTAACAACTACTTTAACAAACAACAGCAAAACAAACTCAATTTGGCTCCGTATGTTGTGTCACGCCTTTTATTTACATAATATTATAGCAGTATAGCTGTGTGATTTACGAAATCTAAATCAAAAATAGGCATAACCATTTGATTGGGACCAATATTAGGTGCTCGTCTACCAACCTACACGTCAAAACCTTCCGGTTCAAATCTTTTGAAACCCTTCATGTAGGCTGTAACATCAAAGCTTTTTTAAATGGCAACGTTGATAATTAATTGATATCTTTTTGATGTTGATCACCGCGATTTCAAAGAAGTGAAATATAGGTATAGTACAGTACGAGTACAACCAGAATGTTAATGGCGCTCGGGATTCGTCGATTCTTCGTTTTCCTGCAGATTCAAATGAGAAAGAAGAAAAAATGATTTGTTTCGTGTCCCGAACTACATTAGCAAACTAGTTTAAAGTGCCTAAGTGTACGTATGTTAAAAGCACTGAAGTAAGAATATTTAGACAATCGATGTTGCTACTTTTTCCCCTATCTTGCCGTCAATGCGTACAATTTTTTCGTGTTTTTCTGTGTAGGAATTTTGTAACTCACGGTTACTTAACTACCAATTTAATGTAATCCTTTTTGAACCACATCTTTGCATATAATATCTAACAAATTTTTAGTTTGCTATATTTACAATCGATATAAATATAATATATACTTACCGATTTAATGTAATCCTTTTTGAACCACTGCTTTGCATTATAACAAATATATAAACAAATTTTTAGTTAACTATATTTAACAATCGAGATAAATAATGACATATTTTATATAATTATATTAAGTTCGTGTTTTAACATCGGTATGTTCTATAGACATAGTAAATTGGTGATAAGTAATATCTTCATCACCATCATCCCAACCTATATACGTTCTACTGCTGGGCACAGGCCTCCTATCAGAATGAGAGTGCTTGGGCCATAGTTTCCACGCAAGCTCAGTGCGGATTGGGAACTTCTCACACACCATTGAATTGCTCCGCTGGGTTGTGCAGGTTTCCTCACGATGCTTTCTTGCACTGTGAAGCTCGTCGTAAATTTCAAATGTAATTCCGCACATGAATTTCGAAAAACTCAGAGGTGCGCGCAGGGGTTTGAACCCACGATCCTCTGCTTGAGAGGCCATTAGGTCAAATCACTCGGCCATCTTTTTTGTATAATTATTAGTTATATCTTTACCAATTTAAAATTAGGGCGCCTGGTGTGACGCGGGGCGATTTGTTTGACTGACTGTATTGTATTGCATATATATATATCTGGCATAAAGGTGTACTGCCGTTTCGGCAAAATATTTTTCGTCAAATTTCACTTCCCAAAAAACTTGTCGCAGTAGTTTCATTTCCCAAGCGAATCTTTAGGATATTAACGTTTCGCATTTTATTCATTTGGTGAAATTATCATTTGGCATAATTTTACATTGGCAGGTTTTATTATGACAAACGTTTATTAAGCAAACGTTTATTATGAGTATATTCTAAAAAAATGTTTGTTCAAAATGACACTCCGCACACGAACCAACCACAGAAACTTACTGCTATCAGAAAAGTAGGTTAGGTTAGGTTAGAACTGCGTCCCCCATAAAAACGAACTGCTATCAGAAAAGCAGGTTAGGTTAGGTTAGAACTGCGTCCCCGGCGTCCCCCACAGAAATGAACTGCTACTTACCAGAAAAGTAGGTTATTATGCCATGCAATATTTTGAGAAGAGTGCTTTATGCCAAACGATACATTTGACTAAATAATACTTGGTAATATGAAACATGACTAAATATTTATTTGTGAAACAATAATTAGCCAAAAAAATTTACTAACTGTAAAATTGCCATTTATAAGTTGTTTTAGCAAATGTTTTTTTGCCAAATGATAATTTGAGTAAAATATTGTGGGATGTGATACTTTGGGAAAAGTTTTTTGCCCATACATTAGTAATCCCTGCATAAAAAAAACATTCAGTGCTCAACCATCGACATAGTACTTTTGAATTAAGCTATCAAAAACTTACAGATTGAGATAGGAAAACAAATAAATGGCTTTGAGCCATATATGCGGTTGCGTGTTTCGCTAACATGCCATTTCTATTCCTCTGATTATTAGTTCTATGATTTGTAGCGTATTTCGCCTAACGCTTCCGATGCTCCCCGAGAGCCTGCGCGATCGACGACGCAGGGTGTGCGGCGAAAGTGATTGCCAAAGCGCCCCACCGTCTGCCAAAAGGGGGTGGGCTCGACAGTATATATACCGACTCTCAAGGTAAACCAATAGAGTAAAAACAGTTCCGGCGACTTAGCTTGAGGAACGGCCATCCCCGTCCCATCATGCGAGGGATCTGGAGCCTAGTGGTCAGTGCTTTATTTAGGACATCTTTATTTACTATCGGTGCTTAAAATCGGTCTAGCGGGCTCTATAGGATAATAAAGATCGCGAATATTAGTTTAACGATAATATCTGTGCTACAAGTGAATATTTTAAAAAGTGATATAATTTTAATAACACGATTCTTATCACTGCATGTTCAAAATGCGTTTTGGTGTAAAATTTGTTCTACCAGCAATTCGTTAAAAATTTATACGCGATTTGCGTTTAGTGGCTTTATTTTTATATTTGGTCTTTAAAAGAAAAGGTTTTAATAATTCCGACTGAATTCTATTTATATCGGACTTTTTTCAATGTTGTGATTTTAACTTAAATCCAAACTATCCACCAGCTTGAAAACAAAGAATTCACAAAATGAGTAAATTAAGTTTTTTTACAAACTCATTACTATAAAAATGACATCTCAGTGACTTTGATAAAATAGAAAACACAGTAAAGGCAAAATAATCGCTAAACTTAAAAAAAAACGTTCTCCAGCTGTAACATGCTGAACAAACTAAGTAATCGCTTGTTAACAAAAGTAAACATTGATTTAGAGTAAGTCAAATTTGCATTAAATATACTTATCTTTCACACCAATGTTTACACGTTAAGCTAATGCTTAACGTGTTAATTAAACAGTAAACTGTTAGGTGCTAATGTTTTCGTTCCGATCACAATAATCAAAAAGGAGCTCCAATGCAGAGAAATGATTATAATTTCAACAGTATTCTTACATTCTTTGCCAGTATTTGGTGTTCAGCGTCCTAATATTTATATTAGAACAGCTGTTGTGGTAGCAAAATCAGTTCTAACAAAACAAATTTTACCTAACCACCAGTACCTAATCCGGTAAAAGCAGACGTAGGTAGTTCGGTTCTGCTTAAAGTATATAAATTTGTACATACTAGCCATCCAATGGTTCATTTTAGTTTTTTTTTATCAAATCGTATTTCAGTCTCGCCTGATTGTTTACCAAAACCTGGTTAATAATATAATCATGTTTTCTCAATTAAATTCTAATCGGCAACGATCGGCGGTCGCCGTGCGTCCGATTGTATTATGCAATGAGAAACGATATCACTCTTCCGACTATGGCTGGGTCACGAACCACGACCTCGTTTCGGGGAGCATTTAAACATAATAACATGTATTGGGTGAACTCACTCTCACGTGCTTTAGTATGTTATAGTTGTCCGTTGTTGCACAACTTGCATACTAATACGCAGATGTACTCGTAAACTTTCTGCGCTTCAAGCTCAGACAAAAGAACTTCGAGCATGAGCTTAAAAGTCATTTAGCTTGAGGACGTTAAATTATTTTGGGGTGTATTTATGTTTAGCCATAAAGAATATTAAGGTAGATAAAGTAATTTTCTATAATAATTACTTTGTTAATTACCCATTGCTAACACAGGCAGATTTGTCCCCAAAACGTGGCCACAAATAAATCTCGATACGAGATTGTTAGCTCTCTGTAGTTATTTAAAGTGTCAATAAGGATTTGTGTAGAAGGTGTAGGCTGTGCTCCTTATAAAGGGGCCAATAAAATGTACCGTGGGATCGGTTACGTGGTCGTGGGACGACCGTATGGGTGCCGATTGCCACCGGCAACGGCGCACTCTTGCATAACTCTTGCATAATAACATCGTGAGCGTCGTCATGTTATTAGCCCCAAGTGCAAAGTACGTTAATGAACCAGGTGGACTTTCGCTGGGGTTTTCACTGATTCACATATCACCTTGGAACCTTGCGAAATGTGAAATTGTGTCGCCGATTTTAAAACATTTGCGTATCGTTTTCCTAAATTGTTTTAATCGTATAAGGTTTTGAAAGTTAGTCCTTGGTTCCCTAAAACGGCTTCTCAATTTTGTTGGTAACATTTTTTTTACTGTTTGCTTGTGCAAAGATGCACTAAATCGATACGTTTTAACGTTGCTATATTTACTACATTACGTATTTTCATGCAACGCTGTCTGTTTATCTAACATGTCATTATAAGTATCATCCTGCCTTACCTGTTTATAATTAATATAATAATGATATGTAGTATAATTTTTATTTGAAGGTATTACGATAAATTCTTTTTCTAATTCTCTATTTCCGGATACCGTCTCCGGTTGGCGCGACCGGTCAATTGAATAAAACAAGTCTCACGATACATGCACGCACTTTTCTCTTGTTTTATGTTCCAATGGCTTACATAATAATTATCTGAGATCCAAACTACTATTTTAAAGCAAGTACATTGCGTACGAGTGAAAATATGAGCCATTTGTTTATGATCTAACTGAGATATGGCCAGAGGCTTGAGAGTTGTTAAGGCCATTGCCATTACGTAATATAGTTTCATAGCCCGATATGGATGATGCCCAGTACAGCCTACCCACACAGAAACCAAAAGGAGAAACACGTTCCGTCTTTACTTAGATGTAGTGATAATATAGTCACCTAAACTTTCTATTACCATTTTTAATTAAAAACTTATTATTATAATTCGTATTAAATTTCGGCTATGCGATTTTACCAAATTTTACTAAGTAGTACCTATTGCAGCTACCGCTTGGCGAATTTACATGCAATGCGTTCCCAATAAATATTTTTGTTTTTTACTTAATTTGCATCTCACTTGTTTCAGATTACCCTAGCGGTAATACTTCAAGTCGCCCTTGTTACGGGAAAGGCGTTAATACAACAAAATCAACAAGCACAGCAGCAGTTGGAACCAAAACATCAAAATGCAATTACAGCACAGAAACGAATCGGTTATGACTACCCTGCACCACCGAGTGACCTGGTCAACCCTTTCCAAGATCACGGCGACCTCGGCCACCATGATGTGATCGATCACCACGAAAACCACGAGCATCACGAGTATCACGACCACCACGAAGAACCTGAGCACCACGACTTCCACGAACACCACGAAGAACACCACATTGAGGAACACCACGAGGAGCACCACGACCACCACGACCACCACGACCACCATGATCCTGGCTATTGGAAAAAGAAACTGATCTGGAAACCTGGATGGAAGAAGATTTGGAAGCCTGCCAAGAAACAAATATGGAAACCTTCATGGAAAAAGATCTGGAAACCCATTTGGGTACCCACCAAGATTCCTGTCTGGAAAGAAATTAAGGTTCCAGACTGGAAGAAAATCTACAAACCCGAATGGAAACCGATAAAAGTGCCAGCCTGGAAGGAAGTGAAAGTACCGGATTGGAAGAAAATTACGGTCCCAGTTTACAAAGATATTAAGGTCCCAGGTTGGAAAGAAATACAAGTACCAGCGTGGAAAAAGATATGGGTACCAGAATGGGTAAAAGTTGGCGTCCCGGGAGAGAAATATCTAGGTAAGGACCATGACGGATGGGAATACACCTCACACGATCTATGGAAAAAGAAGCTGGTCTGGAAACCTGTATGGAAGAAGTATTGGAAGCCGGCTAAGAAACAGATCTGGATTCCGGACAAGAAATTAGTGTGGAAAGACGAATGGAAGCAAATTTGGAAAACAGAAAAGAAACAAATTTGGGTCGATGACAAGAAGTTAGTATGGAAAGAAGCCTGGCAACAGATTTGGAAGCCATCCAAGAAACTGATTTGGGTGCCTGACAAGAAACTGGAATGGAAGGAAGCGTGGAAACAGATCTGGATCCCTGACTGGAAGCAAATTTGGGTGCCAGGCGTAAAGAAGATTTGGAAGCCTGTATGGATATCAGAATGGTTCCCATCGCCTGACCACCACGACCACCACCACGAGTCCCACGGCTGGGACAGGAGCGACAACAACACCGCCGCCAGCCAGAAAACTGTGGCCGTCCAGCCCGCGCCGCAGCAGCCGGCCCCTAAACCTCCACAACAGTCCACGTGGCAGTTCCCAAAATAATTAATCATAATAGTCTATTGAGTTTTTAAATCGATATCCATATGATTCAATTGGGCTCTCCCAATCCAAAGTCGGGTTATAATCAATGCTCTCGTCGGAGTGAGTGAGGTGTGTTGTTTGTTAAGCAAGACTGTCACGACACACTCGGAGTAAAACTAGTCCGGGCTAGGAAATAGTCGCATCAGACCACACTGGTAAATTTCACTTTATCTTATTGTTAAAATATAAATAATAATTTTAAGTGCTAAGCGAATACCGTGTGCGAATGCGATTGTTTTTTAGTAGTGGATGATCGTCATGGTCATGTAGGATGTAAGACGACATTTACCCAGTCGCCACTGAGGCAAGCTTTAACTCGTCTTTAAACAGTCATTGTAATCGTAAAATTACCATAATCAATAAGTCTGAGTAGTGTGCATAGGAGCTGTAATTGTAAGTCATCCACACGTTAAAAGTGCAATTCACGAACTAGATGATAGGTTTACTACCCACTGATGTTGTGTTTTGTTGTTTAGTATTATTAAGTTTTGTTTTATCTTTATAATTAGTTTGTTATAAATATAGCGAAACCAATGATTTAAGAGTTTGTTTCAATTTAGGGTACCCATTGGCGATTTGGAGGAAAGAGTGACACCATGACACCAGACTAATAATTTATTCATGAGTTCAATATTCTACATAATTTTGTATCCAGGTTAAATGAAGATGTAAGTGTGCACCCATCAGCAGTGGTTTAGCAGTTCATTTATGTGACAGGGCTTCAAGCAACAGGTGTCCACAAGGCTGTTCTCGAACTGCACGCGGTCCATTGCACGCTGAAAGTTGTACGCGAACCGTCCAGGAATCCTCGTAACACCGATTTCTAAATCTGTAAATAAAAATAAAAACATTTTTTTCGACCTATGTACTCAAGTACAGATAGAGTAAGTAAGGAGAAGTATCAGGGTTTTAATGTGCCCATATATTTAACACAAGCAAATGATGGTCAAATAGCTCATCCATCGCTGGTAGTTTACCGAATTCATCCTAAAGCATTGTAATTATTATTTATTCTGGTTTTATTTATCCACGAAATTAATATTAAAGTCTAGTGAGTCCCCATATATGACATATATGAAACTACATCGAAACCTAACTTAACAACTAAGGCTACCAGATAAAAATAATTGAGAATTGGAAATGTCATAATAAATGGTTTTGAAAACAACAATCGTCAAACTACTGCGGTAATTGCTGCACTCTGAATAATCGCCGCAACGTCCAGATATATTACGATCGATATCGATAATAAATGTTTAATTATTTCATGGTATAGTGAATAAAACTCACTTTTTTCCATGGAAAAAAAAAGAAAGTATTATTCGGAATTGTGAAACAATTCTATAAGTAATGCCTTTGTTCCATGTCGTGGAAAGACTATCATGAAAACCTAGTACAGATGCGATAATTTTTTTCAAAACTATCGATACTCCACTTACTGGCTACATCATTTTTCAGATCGAGAGATCCTTTAGGACCGGTTTCGGAGCCGTAGCAAAACATGTAGTGAGCTTTAGCCAGTTCCCTGCCGCAGAGCGTGCGCCGGCCCTCGAGAGAACTCTGCGCTGTCACCGTCCCCGCCAGCAACACCAACAGGATACAAAACATCTGTCAACAAACCAACGTGAAAATATGAATCCATCAGTTCTTCATTTCTTAGGTTTAGAGCATAGCATTGACGTAAAAATTATCTAATTGCCATATTGCCTAATTTTTATGACGTCAATGATGGCAAGTTTGGTTGTGTAGGTACTGGACACTGACTAAAAAGTGTTGCATCAAAAGGGCTACTTTTCCTATCGATGTTTCCACGGGATTGGGATTTATGCATTCTGAAGCCCAAACTCTATCGCTAAGTTTGTAAGTCTAGAGACATCATATTTAGCAGGGCTGGTTGTTTGTATAGCCCAGAATATCAAATTACTTGCCAGATCTGATTCTTCACATTACTATCCAGTTTATGAAATCAAGTAGTAGAAAAAATGCAATATAAATATTAAATTATCAGTACATTTCAAAGACAGAAAGTAACTAACTTTTGTTACTGTTCCTAGGTAAGTAACTACTGGATAATATATATGTATAATGCATTAACTGAATATATAGGTACAGTCAACGTCATAAATAAGTGATCACTTTTGTACCTTGTCACTTTAACGTCATGTTTGAAAAGTCATACGAAATTGGGATGTCCCAATTTTTGACAACATATAATAAATCGAAAACCATTTGGAGAAATAGGCTTTGTGAAGCGTTTTCAGAAATCAGATTCCAAAAATGTGATAAACTGAATTAAATAAACAAAATTTAAGTAATGATCCTCATTTGTCCCCTGCAGTGTCCCGTCACAATAACAATTATAAAGCAGGTCTACACTCTTAAGCAAATTGGCAGTTTGAAATGTTGCTGTCCTGTAATAGCAAATAGTGACAAAGATAGAACTTTAATCACATGATGCGCACCCGGCTTTAAACAGTTGTCATTTATCGCAAAGTCCGAAATGTATACGAGTATTTCCAATATATTTTTACAAATTAAATTATTAAATTACTACGTTACAAGTAAATACAAAAGAATTTAAATATCAGATTTAAATAAAAATATCTATTTACTATCACGCCATTAAACAAACATAGGAATAATCGAAGCAAAAAGAAGAGAAATAAATAAAACTATTTGTCATGGTTCATTTAGGACCCTAAGCCGTGCTTGAATTATTGTCAAATTGTAATGCCACAGATTATGTTATGTATGACCTGAATTTTTCTAGGCAATGGAACGTGGCTGTCTCACTGTGACGTCGTCCAGCGTATTTCGTAAAAAAAATATAAAAAATGAAATACGCATCCAAATTCAAAAACAATGAAGATGGCATCTTAAAATATCCTATTCTTTCCAAAAATAAAATAAAAACTATAGGTTATTTTTTTTTGTGCATCCCAATTGTGTAGTGACTGAAAGCTAGTGATTTAATTTCAGCATGTTCATAGCTAAATTTCACGAGACTAATTTTAATAAGAGCTGGAAGAAGCCGCACAAGAGCGAGCCAAATGGTAAACTCTTCTACGAGCCCTATGTGCCTAGTGAGGGATAACAGGAACAATCATCATCATCATCCATTTTAATAATTTAAATTTTATACACAAAATTTAATACCACGTTATAATTTCACCTTTTATATTATCGTCACTGCTTTGTAGAAAGCTCGTATCTCAATACAATGCGTAAATTAAACTGAACCGTGAAACGTACAAGGCAAACTGCAGGTTAAAGATAATCAATTTTGGTAGGGTGAGGGAGGGCACCAGTCATGGACAGGAACCAATAATGGAATATTTTTCCGCTAACCCAATATTAAGAAACGACGCTACTTTTTCTGAAACTAATAACACTTAGGTATGTGCAGATAACTGATGATCATAACTGGTAAAGTTCATGAATGGTGAGCTATAAGGTATTGAATCCTTGCTGTCCATTATTCGATACAACTGTGCTTAACATGCCCATGATTGTTGCCGTCACCTAACAACCTTTTTCAAAGTGACGCGATAGGTATAGATTACTCGCTGCTCGTCTCAGCGTTGTGGCAATAACTTCCCTTCCTAGGTATAAGTACGAGTACTCCGTTTTTTTAGCTTTACAAATAAGGTAAACAATCTTGACAAGTCTTTTTATTGAAAACGTAACTATTACTTATGATACCAAAAGCATGTAAATGATGATCATAGTCTTTGCTAAATGTTAAGTACATATTTGCTGTGACTTATTTTCCAAAAGATTTTTTCAATAAAAAGACACGTCAAGATTGCTCACACTCTTTCTAATGCTAAAAAAAAATGAAGTATAAAATCCACTAACCAGTCGAGTTATACTTAGTTTGTAAAAAAATCCGATCCGATTAATAATTATTAATTAAAAAGAATCCGATTGGATTTAGGGACCTTTATAAAACGAGCCTATCAGTCTCTCAAAGGGTCGGCAACGCACCTGTGATATCCCTCGTGTTGACAGGTGTGTATGGGCGGCGGTGATTGCTTCCCATCCCGTGACCCGCAACCTCGTTTTCTCCCTCTTATATATAAAAAATGCAATCATTACATAAGTTCCGATTTTTAGATTTTTTAACCTCAATGCTTTTCGTTATGGTTTTAATGTGTTAATTTTACCTAAACAAAAGGTTGTGCATATTTATGTACAGTCAGCATCAAAAGTAGCTGTACACTTTAGTACTTTGTCGTTTTACAGCCACATACTAAACGCCATGCAAGATTGTCAATGTAAAAAAGAGTAAGTAAAAAGTGATCCGCTACTTTTGATGCCGACTGCACTTGTTTTCCACCGTAGCGCGTAGACTACTTAATAATTCTCGGATTTTAATAAACAAAGGATCAAAAAAGATTATACCAGGTTTACCTTAAAAACCGGACAAAAAAACAAGCGTGTGAATCATTAGATACTTTGGTGTGTCTAAAATTGGTGTAAATGTTTCTTAGAAATTTTACTTTTAGTATTTTTTTTTGTAGATCTATATAGTCATCAATTACAATTATTATCAAAATTATCTATAGCGTTTCAACCGTACCATTAAACATACGAAAATAATATAGGTAACAAAGTTTTCCTAAGTAGGTATAACTGGTTTGTATCCTTGAATCAAAGAATAAGGCGTTTAGAAATTAATTCCAATGGAATTTGTCAACAAGGCTGTGGCTAAAAGTATCGCGGTTTGTAAACGAAACTAACACTCCGCACTCAATTGTCACTTTACCATAACGAGGCGCCAACTATTTGTAGGTATATAAGTATAGTATATAAGTATATAAGCCCTCTTGTTCTGAGAGGAGGCCTGTGCCCAGCAGTGGGACGTATATAGGCTGGGAATGATGATGATGATGAAGTATAGTCGCCATCAAATATTTCGGAGCGGCCAAGGTAATCAAAAATATCAATACATGAACTCTAATAACTTAATAATAGAGTGCATGTACCGATAATATTTTTGACCACCTTGGCCTCTCCGAAATATCTGAAGCCGACTGTACGATGAGCTCAGTGACACTTGGAGCAATCATAGTTTTTATATTATATATTAATAATTACTTATATTAAGTAAGTAAGGTCAGTCTTCACTTGTTCGATCGCAAATATTAAGTAGGTATACGGAGTCAGACAGGGCTGGATTTAGGAGAGGGTATGTGGGGTCACCACATGAGAGAGATCCCGACAATAGGGTTTAAACAGAAACATTTTTTCAAAAAGTTTTTTTCGCAGTTCCTTCGTTGCCCCAAAGCTTCCGCTCCTCTAAACTCGGCCCTGGGCTCTGGTGTCAGATATTTTACAGTTGTCTATCTCTACACACAACCAACGACAAGACGCCTAATTCTGTATAATGCCTGTGATCGAATGGGTCGAGTTATGACTTCTTCCTAGCGCAGACTATTATCGATAGATCCTCAGTCCATTTAGTTAGAGAGTCACATAGTTTTATAGTTCGCTTAATTAGTGTAGATACTTTGCGCTACCGCTTACAATTTCTCATTCACACTCTTTTCGTACTTTAATTATTATACCTACTACCTATTATACTTTCTCTTAAGCCAAGTCTCGGGGTTTTCTGTATACGTTAACACTCTTAGTAGACACTTACCAGTTGTGCCCGTTGCGTGACCGTTGTGCTGAACTCACAAAACTAATTTCGAAGTTAGAATAAACCTTTTATTTTTGATATTGAAGGCTGGTGGTGCTAAGAACGGGCTGCGGACTGACAAATGATCGGACTTTGTTGACAGCGGCGAACATGATACTTCAATGTAGGTACCTACCCATAACGTGACCACACAAGTTGCTTAGCACGCAGTCTACATGAAAAAAAAAACATGGCAACTTAGCCTCTGTTTACAATCTTTCATTTGTCTGAGAAACTACTGATACTCGTCTGCTGCAGTCGATATGCTGAAACAAGTGCTGCAGTCGATATGCTGAATCAAGTGCTGCAGTCGATATGTTGAATCAAGTGCTGCAATCGATATGCTGAATCAAGTGCTGCAGTCGATATGTTGAATCAAGTGCTGCAATCGATATGCTGAATCAAGTGCTGCAGTCGATATGCTGAATCAAGTGCTGCAGTCGATATGTTGAATCAAGTGCTGCAGTCGATATGTTGAATCAAGTGCTGCAATCGATATGCTGAATCAAGTGCTGCAGTCGATATGCTGAATCAAGTGCTGCAGTTGATATGCTGAATCAAGTGCTGCAGTCGATATGTTGAATCAAGTGCTGCAGTCGATATGTTGAATCAAGTGCTGCAGTCGATATGCTGAATCAAGTGCTGCAGTCGATATGTTGAATCAAGTGCTGCAATCGATATGCTGAATCAAGTGCTGCAGTCGATATGTTGAATCAAGTGCTGCAATCGATATGCTGAATCAAGTGCTGCAGTCGATATGCTGAATCAAGTGCTGCAGTCGATATGTTGAATCAAGTGCTGCAGTCGATATGCTGAATCAAGTGCTGCAGTCGATATGCTGAATCAAGTGCTGCAGTCGATATGCTGAATCAAGAACATACATTCCTCGATTAAATTACTAGAAATAAAAGTTAATAGCTATAGTATAAATATACCTACTTATATGTAATAGGCATTTATATCAACAATACTTAATTATTGAAGCTTTCGTGAGAAATTATTTATATTTAAAATAAAGCAAAAAAAACATCACTCAATCAGGAAGTTACATAGCATTCCATAACGAACGTAGATTATGTTATCGAAACTTTATATCAAAATACTGCGACGTGAGTAGTGATATTGTTTTTTTCTCACTGTTTTTAACCTAGTTTTTAACTGAACAGTCAAGAACAAAAAGATGCTGCATCTACGAATGGGTATATAAGGTGCTAACAAATTACGTGCCATCAGCCAAATAAATGGTCTATTAATTATTAAACAAGTTCTCCTATGAAATGAATTTGTCGCTTAAGTCGAACTTTCAAGTTGACAAACACGTCTATTAACATTATTGTTTTGTGACATGCAAACGATTATCAACTTTAGGGTGGTAGACCACATATTTGGCTGATGGTACCAAAAGGTACCAATATTTTTACAGCTGGTAGTACTCGCCTCTAGGGGTAGACTTAAGTATAAAATATGTAAAAGTTATCTTACTTTTTGGAGATAATTTTATTAGAGAATGAACTTTACTGCGTAAAAACAGCCTGTTAATGAGATAACATAATGGTAGTATACATAAAAAAAGTCCTTTTTTATCCAAAAAAATCCGAATTCACATCAAAATTACTGATTGCACAGCCAAATACTCCACTCAAAATATTACGTAATAAACTGCAACTTATATATTCGTGGCGTACCGCTATTTATTTTAAAGTAAAGCATTTTTATTATTGCACAGCTATAATAATGACTAACGCACATCATACCTTGTAATTCTTTTTTTTATATATATAGCTTCTATTTTTGCACATCAAATATATTTACCTATCAATTTATTTTCGGCATTTATATACTTTTTACATAACCGCACTAGTAGGGGCCAAAGTCTTTTCTAAATAAATTAGGTTCTAGGTTCTAGCGCTTCGCTTCGCTTCGTGTTGTGGTCACAATTGTACCTAACGCTCCTTCTCGCTCCGCTGTCGTCGTACTTAATTTTCCGGTGCCAAATAGGTGCCAACATGTTTGACACAATGAAAATTGTATAATCCATAGAGGCATTAAAAGGTATTAAAAGCGTGAAAAAATATTTTATAACAAAAAATTTAACTGACTACAAAAACCATGAAAATAATTTTCTATCAATCTGAAGTCGGTGCCTCAGCACGAGACAGTAGGAGTGGAACTATAGTCGTCTATCTCACCTACGCATTATACTTATATTGGGCTTCAATCACTCCTGTTGGCTCGTGCTGAGGCACCCACTTAAGACTGGTAGTAAATTATTTTTATGGTTTTTTGTAGTCGGTTCAATTTTTTGTTGTAAATTTTTTTTTCACGCTTTTTAGTGTAAATAATCTAAGATACCATAGCTTAATATAAACTGCTCGTCACCTTTTACGAAAGATTGCTTTTTCCGATGCAGAGACATTAATTATTGAGGAGTCCTGGTACTTCACCAACGGTTTCATTTCATCATCCTGATTTGGTGCTTATGGGACTTAATTGAAGGCATTCATATACGAATGCAAAAAAAACATATCGGTTCATAAATGACGGAGTTCTGAGATAACAAACATAAAAAAATACAACAGTTGATAACCTCCTCCTTTTTTGAAGTCGTTTAAAAACGATTTCCAGCTTTCTGGAAATTAATCCTTCAAAAAATGCCAATCTTGGCCTACTAGGCGATTATTCCGTAAATATCACAGATGTTAGAAAGGTTTAAACTGATATCGAAAGTAGGTTACCTAATGATTAAAATCACATCAATAACTTAAAAAAACAACAGAAACATCCCAAATATTAATTTCAAACTCTCCCATACACTTAGTACCTACGCAGTTAGATGAAAGGCTTAAAAAATCCACTAGGTACTAATTTAATGAACTAACTACTTTAATTTAAAAAAAGTTATTAATGTGCTTATACTCAGGTTCTTTTACTTAGGTAACGTACTTTCGATATCAGTTTAAAGTTTTCTGATATCTGTATATTTAAGTACAGAATATTCGCCTGGCTACACTCCACGATTACACCCGGTTTAGGTACGGTGTAAGCTGTTATCATGATAATATTAGCAATCTACCTCTAGCTATCCAATTTAAATTTACTAAGCTTAGGTATGTATCACTAAATCCTTTGGAGGCACTGAGCAACCTCTTTTTTACGATGCAGTCCAAATACCACGGGGATTAATATTTATTAATTTTATGTGATGTACTAGTTAAAAATTCAAAATACGAATACCTATGTATTAATTACCTACTAAAGCACTTATCCAATCCAGGACCTAAACGAAAAATGCTGAATTGTCCCAATAATATTTGACAACTTTTATGTAAGTAGCAAGTAGGAATACGCGGGTTTCCTAATCCACATTTAATATGATAAAATATTTGTTATATTCTAGACTCACCATTATCTAATCGGTATTGGTTCAGTCTACAACAGGTCTGTTTTGGTTGTGAGACTCGCTTTTATACCCTTATCAAAAAGGCTATTTTGACGACACTATCATTAAATATGCACATCGTCCAGTAAAAGACAGTATTATACACGTGGAACTAATTATAGACCTCTAGGTAGTCTAGACGCAGACACAACGCTGATAAAAAACTATAGTTATCTATACAAGTGTAGCCTTGCTATCTTCGTTGGTGCACTTCTACTTAAATACTTAGTTGCAATTTTGCTAATTTATATACATCGATTAAACCACTATTGCTATTGAACAACATTATTATTCGGGCACTACGCCCCTAACATTTTTTAACAGTCTTATTCTCGGTCACTCACTTATCGTTTGCTTAGATATGTCCGTTTTCCTAGAAGTTCTTGTCTTCAATGAAAACCATATTCAATGATTACGCGATATAATTGAGTATAGAAAATACTAGTGTGGTAAGTAAGGTAAGTGTTTGTGTGGAATAAAATTGTGCAACTAACTTAATTACGTTCAGTCAGATGAACAAAATAACCGAATCTATATAAACTAAATTGGTCGTTCATACGTATTTGTTCCAACAAATGATTGATTTTATCATTTATAACTTTTTATGACGGGCATCTTTACCAGGTATGTAACGGATTAAAGATACAAACTTCAACTTGGTGCATGCTCTAATGAGTTGTCTGGTGGAGCTAGTTTCTTCTTACTTACCAAAATCCATAAACGAGTAAGTGCCTATCATCTCAATTCTCATCAGCTCATCTCGGCCCATGTATGTCCCAATCATTCAACGATTGAATTGCTTCTCAGGTGTGTACCTACACACAACTTTTTACTGGCGTACTTAATTATATTCTTAATTATTGATTCGATTAAAGTCTATACATGTAGTTGTATAACGAATCTTAAATCAATCCGAACACCGGAAGTGGATTAAATTCACTTGCTATAGCTAAAAATATTAAAATTAACAAGTTAATGCAAGTTAAATGAAGTTAACTTGTTAATTTAGTGGATAACGCAGAGCCTATTCATTGCCAGCAGCTTCATTATTTATTGCTATATCAATAACATAATATCACATTCATCAGTCTTTTATAAAATCAGATATTGCTGTGTTCATTACATTTTTAACCGACTTCACTTCTATGTTCCAATGTTTGTATTTTTTTTTTATGTATGTTGGCCGATTACTCAGTCAATTGTGGACCGATTTTCAAAATCTTTTTTTATTCGTAAGGGTACTCTTCTGAGGTGGTCCCATTGTCACCAAGTCAAGATCTGATAATGGGATCCTAGGAAAAACGAGGGCAAACCTTAAATTTTATAGGCACACCTATGGCGATTTTGGCATTTTTAGCGTGAAGATAAGCATTTACATCCAGAAAGTATCATTTGGTATACTGGACCTGATGAAGAAGACCGTAGATCACCAATGGAACTCGTCAAAGCTAAGTAATGCTCGCTCATCTATAAACTATAATTATTAATATACGTAGATAAGCGACTAAGAAGGAGCTTTAAGTCAATGATTCTTTCGAACTGATCTGATGCTGAAGCCGGAAGGTAGGCAACGGAACTCTGTTATTAAACAACGTAACTAAGCAGGTGGTAGGACCTTGTGCAAGGTCCGCCCGGATTGCTACCACCATCTTGCTCGCTAATCCTGCCGTGAAGCAGCAGTGCTTGCACTGTTGTGTTTCGGCGTGGAGAGTAAGACAGCCGTGAAAGTACTGGCACTTGTATCCCATTTAGGCCTCTAGGTTGGCAACGCATCTGCACCCCTGTTTGCTGAATGGGCGGTGGTGATCTCTTACCATCAGCCCATCCAGTCGTATAAAAAAAAAAAAAAGCCGTGTTTGGGCTTCATGGAATCGTTGTGAGATGTACTTAGGATACGTATCACTAAAAAGTGAGAAATAAAGAAAAAAATTAACATAAAAGTAAAACCGACGCCAAAAAAATAACAAAAAAAAATGGAACCGACTACAAAACCCTTGAAAATATTTTCTAGCACTAGGTACCTATTAGCTCGAAGTCGGTTTCTCAGCACGACCCAGCAGGATGGATTGAAACCCATAGTATGTAGGTGAGGTAGACGACTATTGTTCCATTCCTGCTGGCTCGTGCTGAGGCACCGACTCCGAGCTAGTAGGAGCTAGCACGAGCCACTCTCGAACTGAAGGAAGCGGTGACGCAGCGCGGCAGAGAGCGGCGCGGGCGTCGTTTGGCGGAGCGCAGGGGAAACGGGCGCGAGCGGCGTTTCTCAAAGCTTTAACCCTGCTGCTGTCTATGCTGCTGGTACGCCGTGTGGTATTAAGTTCGCCTCATAGGTTTAAGTGTAAGAGAGCAGCGAAAGTGCTTAAATATTTCGGAACACGCTCTAACACTCTCGACACATTTGAGCTCCTAGACCGCTACCTTATAATGTCCTATATCATCAAAATAAAAATTGATTAAAGTCAAAACTTTTAATTTAATAAAGCAAACATTACATCTATATCATAAATAACATACAACAATCATCATTCGCCAGTACTTTTGTACTTTTGATATTGCTTAGAACTATAGTAAAAATCACGTTCAAATCCTAGTCGATAAATAAAATAAAAAACTACACAACAGAAGTTAGTAGGTAAATTAAGTACGAGTACCTACTAGTTACTTATGTCATATCATTTCGCATGGCAAAGTTGAATTAAATATTCATGCAATTATAACCACTAACCCAACTTAACACAATCAACAATTCAGCAGAAATACTATTGTGCGAAATCAGTCAATATTTACTGCTTTTTGTATGTTATAATAGTTACCCGAAAGCTCGGGACTTTGCTCCATAATATGTGTCATTATCGTGGTAAAGATACATTATTTTTCCCAACGAACCCATTTTCATGTAGGAATTTTACCCCGATTCGTTCGCAGTATCTACAGTTAACTTACTCGATTAGACGGACGGTTTTACTTCCACGCAGGCGTTTAAAAATAAACGGCTCGATTTCTACTGACTCAAATGACTTGTGTACATAATGAGGGTTTTCACAGAGGCGAAATATCGCTAGATGGCGTTAGTATCCTGAGGTCCGTTTGACGTTTGCTCGTGATTGGTTAAAAAACTAAATGAGCCAATCGCAAGCAAACGTCAAACGGACCTCACGACACTAACGCCATCTATCGATATTTCGTCTCTGTGAAACCCTCATTTTTACATGTAGCTAATGTGTGTGAAGCGGATGGTGCCCAATAGAGAGCTAAAATCAGTACTTAGGTAGGTATACTTCATGTCTCTGATTTTAACTTTTCGTAATGAGGGCTATCGTTTTTTGTCTCACTAGATGGCGCACTGTTGCGTGAGGTTTTTAAGTATGGCTTTCAAAGTCTGTTATTACGGGCGTGAATACAAAGTTTAGATTAAAATCATATTTAATACACCTTTAAACCGTAGCATAAAAATATCGAGCATGCCACAATGTTGCAAAGTCCCCGTTTTGTTCGGAAAAAAGGGAGGACAAAGGTTTCCGAAAGACAAAACTGACTCAAAACACAGACATTCATTGCCCCGGAACGCATATTTGCCATAATTAATTTCAGATATTGCAAAATATTCTCAAAATTATTCTAATTATAAATAAACCCGCGTAGCTCACCCAAAAACTATGAGATTTGACATTTCGGAGACCTCACGCTACACTAGCGCCTCTAGCGGCGAATTCATTCGCGATAGCCCTCATTCTGCTAGGCTTTCATTCAATGCTTCTGTGAATATCAAATCAAGGCCGCAGCTAGTTTTGATAAGAAACGCTCTGGTCTAGGGATAATTCAGTCATTCCTCATAGTGATTGATTACGTCAATAGTTGTACATTCAACGCAAATCATTGCAATGCGAATTTTAATACCCTCTGTGAATTTATGTAAGTTGCAAGGTGCTCGCGATATAATTTGATTGATAAATGCTACCTCCAACTTTTTTTTAACACAGCTTATGGCTAAAGGAAGTACTGAATATCTTAAATTTTTGCGCTAGAATCTAAATATTTGTATCGGAGAATCGAACAAAGTTTTACTAGCTACATTTCTAATGGGGATGACCTTTGACCACGTAGGAGCTGACGTCGTGCTTGATCCAGCCTGGTGGGGGCTTGGGCAATGGTACCCACTCATTGACTTCGAGAGGGCCCCACATTCTCTTCCACACAGCCACATACACTTTTTTCTCCTGCCAAGTTTTCACCCACCGCGGACGCCATGCGAATTTCTTCTTCCAGAAACCGTGATGTGTGGAGTCGTGAACTTCGTGATGGTGGTGCAGTGAAGAACGCTCTCTGAAATGAGTGGAATGTGAACTTAATATACTGCCCTCCTAAGACGAAAGGCGCTACCTCAAAAAAAAAACGTTTTTCTGTCATTTACATCATGTGATGCAGAATGTTTTAAGCTACACAATAGCAAGTATTATAAACTGTTTTTTTTTTGAGATAACGACTTTTGGCTTAGGAGGGCAGTATATTAATTTATTAAGACAGCCATCACTAGAAAGCTCGGAAAACGTCCACAAGACGACAAATGACAGCAACAGTATTCTAAATTATTTTTGCTTATTTTTTGTAGGTATTTTGTATTCTCATTTTATTTTATTTCACTTTATTTTTAGGGTTCCGGAGCCAAAATGGCAAAAACGGAACCCTTATAGTTTCGCCATGTCTGTCTGTCTGTCTGTCTGTCCGTCCGCGGCTTTGCTCAGGGACTATCAATGCTAGAAAGCTGTAATTTTGCACGGAGATATAAGTAAACTATACCGACAAAATGATACAATTAAAAATTCAAAAATATTTTTTTAGGGTACCTCCCATAGACGTAAAGTGGGGGTGTTTTTTTTTCTCATCCAACCCTATAGTGTGGGGTTTCGTTGGATAGGTCTTTTAAGGTCTTTTTTTAGGGGTTGCTAAGATGATTTTTCGATTCAGTGATTTGTTTGCGAAATATTCAACTTTAAAGTGCAAATTTTCATAAAAATCGAGCGTCCAAAATTTGAGTGGAAAAAAAATCATGATGGTAGTACCTAAGTATATCAAACTTTCAAGGAAAACTATAACGGCTAAGTTTGCTTGAGAACTATTACGAGTTTATGAGTAACTGGCAGCCTAACGTATAAAATATACCTAAACTTGGAAGATTCCGTATAAAATACGAAATCCTTAGAAAAATATTTCTTTATTTTTTCGTAATGTTCTTCGTAACCCTATTTTGGGCGTGTCCGACACGCTCTTGGCCGGTTTTTGTGGTTGTATCTATTGTTTATATTTGTGTACCGAATAATTTTTTTCATTTTCATTTTTATTTTCATTTTCATTTTCACAATATAAGGTAAATATAAGGTCACTGTCCCAATAGTTGGCATCTTTCATCATATGTCATTAGCAATAGAGATTGTCATCAGGGTGTCGTCTATTAGGCATTAGCGTGTCGAGCACTCGGACGTTTACCTTACGTTCGCTTACGGCGTAAAACGTTTGCTTTCTCATTCATTAGGCTTTTTGTTATGGAATTGGTAGCAGCGAGGAAACATAAATTAATGGACTCCTTTACGTAACGTGCTTTGTATTAGTTTAATGTACGTGTAAGTTTAGAATAATTGTTCATAAACAATAAGTATCAGTATTTTTTTATGTGTACGAGAGGTATGTACACGAGTTATGTACCTACGTGCGGAAAATCGAAAGCAACAAGCCCAAGCCTCTTGATCTTCGTGATCTGAACCACTGAGTTTTATAAACTTAAAAATTTATGTAAACTGTAAAACCTCCCCCATACCACTCAGAAGGGTACCTAATTATTAAATAAAGGTGACAGGTTTACAGCGAACAACGTTGTCAGTGACCACAAACCAATTTCAAACGTAAACAACATGATAATAAAATAATAAATCAACTTATTTTTTTATTATGAGAGGCAAATAAGCATGCCGCTCATCTGATGATGGGAAATGGTCACCGCCGCCCATGTGTACCAACAGCTCAGAATCATTAGTCTGTTGCCGGCCTTCTACCTTATTTATTACGAAGACAGATAGAGCCACATACTTCAAAAATACACGATTATTATTTATAGGTAGCTCGTTTTGTAACTTTCACCATTTCTGAATTTTAAACTCGCACTTTGTTTAACCCCAGGTTACCACTCCTCCACTCCTAGGTTGTCTGTTACGAGTAGACATTCCTTTAAAAGGTTATTAGCTCTATATGGCTCAATATTTTTTAACAGTCTTTGTTTCCTTTTGTTTGTACTGTAAAGGGTTTTCATCCATATTTACATACTGTTTGGCGTTTGAAAGGCTACGTCACTCACCCAATCACGAATTTCAAAGCCAATAATCCGTAATGAACATTGAATCACCACAGCGCATACCAATTATTCGCAAAAAACCCTTCGATAACATACAAATAAAACGATACCTACAGACGTTGTAATAGAGAACAGACTGCTGTTGTATCGGTTCGTAATATAAAAGTTTTTTGACTTAGAATATTCGAAAGCAAATGCGCAACAATAGCTAGACCTTTTGTGCGTTACGTGATTCAGTTTTAAAGCAACACTAAATAAAATTACATGCCAAGAATAAACGAGAATACTCGTCAATTAATTTTAGTGTCCTATTGTGCAGGCAAGGGAATTTCCGTGCGACAACTCGTGAAAAGATATATCTCAAATATCAAAGACGGCGTATTAAAAAGTTTGGAGAGTTTGATACACTGCATGACCTGCCAGGAAGAGGTGTCAAAAAAGGCTGCGTTAAACCGAAATTGGACGCGGCAAAAGTTGCATCTTTTCGTCAAAATCCACCGGCGTCTACTCGAGATGTAAGTAGCTAAAGAGTTAAAAACTTCGGTCGGGAACGTAAATAACGCCAAAAAGAGAAATAATTACAGACCAGGAAAAAACAGAAAAGCCCTAAAAAGAGCTCCTGACCAGCTTGAAAAAGCAAAATTTCCGTGTCAGTACTTAATCACGAAAAACTTTTTCACGAAACCTTTAATACGAATGACTTTATCACGAAAAAACTTTATTACGAAAAGACCATATCACGAAAATTGTTTCACGAATAGACTACATCACGAATATTCAAGTCGAAGCTAAACCGTTGAAGAGTTTATGTTATTGTATTGTCACGCGATTTACATAAGTAAGTATTCCAAATTTCGAGTCAATCTGACCACTGGAAGTCGGTCAATTTTAACTTGCAAGATTTGATTACAAACAGACAGACTGACGGACAACGGGACAGGTGAAATTAAATAAAAGCTTGTAATGAGGGCTATAGCGTATGAATTCGCCACTAGAGGCTAGTGTAGCGTGAGGTCTCCGAAATGTCAAATCTCATAGTTTTTGGGTGAGCTACGCGGGTTTATTTGTAATTAGAATATTTTTGTGAATATTTTGCAATATCTGAAATTAATTATGGCAAATATGCGTTCCGGGGCAATGAATGTCTGTGTTTTAATTTAAGACAGTTTTGTCTTTCGGAAACCTTTGTCCTCCCTTTTTTCCGAACAAAACGGGGACTATGCAACACTGTGGCATGCATGCTCGATATTTTTATGGTACGATTTTAAGGTGTATTAAATATGATTTTAATCTAAACTTTGTTTTCACGTCCGTAATAACAGACTTTGAAAGCCATACTTAAAAAACCTCACGCAACAGTGCGCCATCTAGTGAGACAAAAAACGATAGCCTTCAATACTATAACTTGCATATTTTTCGTTGACATAGCAACAGCATAATTGAGGATTTCAAAATATACTTACATTACAGGACTATTAGCAGGAGAGCCCAATTTTTCTTCAACCTTTTCAATGGTTTCTGTTTCTGACATGACATTGTAGGTTAAGATAAGTAGTACGGACAAAACCACCTGAAAGTATAAACGTAATTGATTAATTGCAATTTAATAATGTATCAAACTCCATTGAAAAAGAAAACACGTAGTAAGACTTCCGATTCCGTTGAATATTATTTATATCGACTCATTCATTAATTTCTTCTTCATTTTTCTATCTTATTGATTTATTACCATGCTTTTAGAAATCATGATGTGTCTGTCTTTGATTTTACGAAGTGGATTGTTCGTAGGTTATTTCGATACTAATGTTACATTTAAACATATAAAGCCTTTTATAGAGGACTCTTATTTACAACGTGTCCAGTGCTGCTCAAGTTGGGGTCCGAATGCCGTATCACTCAATAAAGCTATAAGTGCAGTCGAGGAAAAATTAATCACTCAAGTAGCATGTTAGATCCTTTTCACTGTTTATTTCACGATGATATATTTAGTATAGAATGCCAACATGAAAAAGTTCCACATACGCGATTCAGTTTCTTGGACTGTACCTATGTAAGCCACACAAAATAGCCACGAACTAACAGACATTGATTATGTACAATCGAGAGCATAAGTGCATACAAACTATAGAGCTGAAAATGATCTACACGCGACTCTACCACCAAGGTAATATCTGTGTACTTTTTGGATCTTTTTTAGGACCTCTTTGACTGCTTATCCACTTCTGATGTTGACTGTGCACGTCGCTCGGAAGGCTATTCAGAGAACTTTACTTTTTACTTTGCTTTACTTTCAAAGGTAAATGGTAAATTAAAGGTAACGTAACGGATTTTCTACTTTGGATTGAAATATATGTTATTAAATTATTTACCTACACGAGTCCAGAAAATGATACCTACATACACTCTTTTAAAAACCTACGTCTTACTGAATCCTGTAGGTACTTTCTGTGGGTAGGGTTGTTCGGATAGTTGTCATGACTTTACTATCTTAACATACCTACCTAGTTATACTCGTACATAGTGTTTCGCCTTTTTTTGTGGCGTGAAGTGAAATCGGGTAAAATCACTGACATAACTGCCTTTGACTGTATTTTATTTTGATTTTAATAAGTTAATTCTGTGGCTCCAGTGAAAAGGGGTACAAGTCTGAATTTGGCCAAATTGGAGTTATATAGACCAAAAAAAACACAAAAAAAATAACGCATCGATTGGTGTAAACGGATCTAAGATATCTTTTAAAACAACGGAGTTTTCTGGTGGTCAAGGTAGAACTGCCTTAAAAAAGTTAGCAAACAGAGGGTACTTGTCAAGTTGTATTTCTATTAACTAAAGTTTTGTTTGTGATTTATGATCTAAATTTAGTTGTACGTGCTGTTTTTTCATATGGCGGGTGTAAAAAAATCTAAGCACACTTGAACCCCTAAAACAAGAACAGATTTCTTTAGTTTACATTGATACAAGTTAAGGTCAATCTCTTTACAACAAAAAAATAAAATAAAATATAAGATTAAGTCGAGCTGCGCCCGTTTTCACAAATCGAATATAAAAAAAGTTTACGTGGAAAAGGATATAAGTCTTTGCGCGGGGGAATGAGCGGGTGAGTGGGGAGCCACGGCGCTCACGGATGAGCCACAATCGTGTGCGCTCACTTGTGCAGGGAGAACGCGCTTGCGAGCTGCGCAGGTGACGGTTACGCGATTAAGTTATATCCTTTACCACCATTTATTATTAAACTAATATGGCACATTGCATTAATTTTAAGGTATTAATTAAGATGTATTCCTTGACACCAATCATTTAATAAGAATGATTAAGAAAATCAAAATATCCATAGGACTAAAACTATTATTTAATTTAAATATCTAAAACTAAAACTTTCATTAAAAAAGAGAGGTGGGCTTCTTGGCATGGTGCCAATCACGCAGGCAGCATTCCCGCGTTGAACTCCGATTGCGATTCTTTGCGCGAGAAAGCTGCCGGCGCGAGGGTTGCCTGTTGCCTCCCTTAACCTATTGCTGAGCTCCCTGTGTAGCTCCAGCGCACCCTTACCCCAAGGACCTAGAGTCTCGACGCCGAAAGCAAAAGAAATGATATTGGGCGCCGAGACCAGCTATATTTTGTGACCTTGAGGCGTTCCCGGGCGTCTACCGCCGCCCCCGCACGATTGGTAGTTGCTGTAGGTAGGACGCCGCCAGGGTCTGTACAGGTAGCGTCCCACACCAGCGCACGCCAGTCTTCCAGGGTATCAACGACATTCCGTCAGGGCGCTTGCCATCGCTCCGTACAATCTGGGGCTACAGAGCGGAGGGAACGTTGGCACTAAAGAAACCCTTCTGAGAATGTCGTTGAGAGTAGCGTGGCGGGACAGTCGGTCGGCACCTGAGGAACAGGACAGGCCATGTTGGCCGAGACGGTCCACTGGAGCCCCACAAGAAACACAGTTGTTACTTTCGCAGATCCCAACTCCCAGCCGTAGACCAGCAGCTATGCGTAGTGTCTGGGTCGATAAAAGTTCTAGTGTTGGGAGAGGGTATGCATGGAGCCAGTAACCAGATTCTGGCTTGGACACAGCTAACAGTCTTCCCGGTCCCTCTGTTATAGGTTCTATTAATGCCTATAAGGTGGTGACGGAGGCTATTGTACTCCAGGCCCTTCGCCTATGTGGTTTGGACGGGAGATTTGGACTCGGTCCAGCTAGCGAGTCATTCGTGGCCTCGTTCAAGCATGCAGTCTCGTAGTTAATGCCTGCTGGAGCTTTGAGTTATTCTACCTGCGAGATCTAGCGTGCTGTGGATCGAAGATAGGAATGCCGGCAAAGCTACACTTGAAATTTTGCGTTCCTAAGCCGCCGTTCCTTATCGGTAAAGTGGCTTGGATCCATGCCTGCTCGCTGAGATAAATGCTCAAATGTTTTTAAATTTGGGTTTTCATGAGACTATCAATTAGGGTATCATCAAATGGGGGAATTTTCGAATGAGGCAACAGCGAAGCAGGTAAGTAAAAGGGCCACTTCAACAAAAAAAATATAACGAGGACAAACAAAAGTTTAATATCTCTGAGACTGCAATTTTCAGTTTTATAAAGCAGAATTTCCTAATTTTGACTACAATACAAGACGTATGATGACGATCAATGGCACACGGTATGTCTTTATGAAGACGCGAAAATCCCCTCTACCTAGTGTGTTGACATACTTAGATACTAATGATAAGAAATTTTAAGTTTGTTTTAAACGGGCATTTTTATGTTTGCATGTGAGATTTTTGAAAAATTTATAGCGTTTTTGAATAGATATTTAAATAATTTCATGTGTGTTTTATTCACTCAACTTGGATACAAGTAGCATTTTGAATTTTTCATTATTATTTAGTCTACTTATAACTAAAAACACAATAAAAAAAAACGTGCAAAAGGCTACATGTCTGTTATGTCTGTAATTAAGTCCAAAGAACTGCATAAATTGAAAAATTCAATCATTTCTACACCATTAGTTCGTAAGCTAGTCTTCTGTGGATAATATTATACATGTACTACAAAAAACATTCCGGATGCGTACCCTTTTTCACTTCGTATAAAATACGAAAAACTTGGTGAATAGCGATATATATAGCCACTTGAACCTTTTTACACTTATTTTTATACTTCTATTTGGATACAAGTAGTTAATTTATAAAACTAATAGATCAAGAGCAAAAATAACATTCCCATAAGAAAGAGCGCAATTAATTTAGTGCTTTAACATACCACATTTGTTAGTATATGTAAATATACAAGTGAATGAAACGTAAGTTTGAATCATCTCGGGCGTAACTGTTTTTTGCGTCTCCTGTAAACTTGGGTTTTTTCGACATGTACCCTTTTTCACTGGAGCCACAGAATTATGATGATAATTCACCTACTTCTTTGGTTACTAACTCCTTTATAATAGGATTAGGTACATGTTTACTAACAATCTATGGACCCCGGTCTGCAATAAACATTTATTATTATTATTATTATAAAATTTGTATTTCAAATATACTTGCACTTTTATTTAACACTCGTTTTGTAAATAGCGTATTGATTCACTTTTAAACTCACGACAGAAAATTCTCATTCTCTAAAAATACGTCAATTTCAGCCTCACATCACATAGTGGGAGTGCAACGCGTCGTTTTATCCCTAAAGAGTAAACTTTTTATCATTATTTAGTAACTTAGGTACTTATTTATTTATTCATTCGTATGGATTATTATTAAAAACCGTTCCAGTTCACAATAGGTATAATATATAGATTCTGTATCCATTGGATTGCGTCGTTGGCTGACCATCGTATTTAGTGAGTGGGCAGTAGGCGATGATGTGCTCGGTATACCTTTACTTGCCCGAATTTCATGTGTTATAATATTTAACCGTCATAATATTGTTTCTTATAAATTCATTTTCACTACTCATTGTTTACCATATTAATCAAATCACAGAATCTTTCTTTCCCATAATATTAATTTAAATAATTTCATTTTTCATAATCATTGTAAGCCATAAGTAACACATGCCATAATATCATTTGCGATCCATATAAATGGTGAGTATCGACACTATATACTAATAAATCCCATACGTCAAACAAGCCTTTGAATTAGGTAAATTTAAATCTCCCAGCGAATTTCTCTAACTGTACAGAGAGGTAATGCCGCCAGTGTGTTGGGGTCTATGCCGCAGGAGGGCCTCTTAGATGGTGTTTTCTTTTTATAGTTAGGTATATTTATGTTGTTTTTATTAATTTTGTTTCCTATCATATTATTGTATCTTGTGTTGTGAATAACATGTATATAAATAATTTATTAAAAGGAAAAGTACTTATCATACCTTAAGTAGGTTTTACAAATTTACGAGCAATAGTTGATTAAAACCTAATAATATTAACATAATGTTTAATAAATTTTTAACTTTGACCATGAAACTACCGTGAGACTCACTCATAGTGAAAAAAACCACCATAGTGCGCGTTTTGCAACATGCAGTCACCGTGCATGGAGTGCGCTCCAAGAGGAAGGACTCCGAATTAGGCAGAAACATGTTGAGCTAAACTCGATTTAAGACGAGTTATCCGGTTCCCTCACTATGACTATAATACTCGTATATCTATTACTTTGCGGCATTTACATGCCCTTGGCCGGTTTTTTTAATAATAAGTAGGTACTAATAAAATGTATACACTACTTAAAGGTCCGTTTCCGTTTAGAGTTGACCAGAAAAAACTAGACTGATGTTAAGATTTTACATTTCAGAAAAGGGATAACGTAGTAGCAATTGGTAACCATTTAGCGGCTAGAAAAATTAAAGTCACAATCTAAAGAGAAAACTATCGGGAACTTTTGTATCGACGGCAATAGGTATACTATCCTAAAAAAATATAGGTAAAGTCTGTCAGTTAGATTATCAGAACATATTGAAAGCATATTTTTTCTTTTGTCAATTAAATAAAAAATATGAATATTTTGAAGATACTAGCTTTTGCCTGCGGCTTCGCCTGCGTGTATATTTCGTTTTTTTTAGCATTAGAAAAAGGGTAAACAATCTTGACGAGTCTTTTTCTTAAAAACGTTTTGAAAAAAAAAAGTAACTAATACTTATGATACAAAAAGCATATAAATTATCATATGCCTTTACTAATTGTTACATATTTGCTGTGACTTATTTTTCAAAAGTGTTTTTCAATAAATAGACTCGTCAAGATCGCTTGCCTTCTTTCCAATGCTAAAATAACGAAGTATAGTTTGATTATCGCGCGCTGTTCCCTCGGGAACTGTGCATTTTTCCGGATAAAAAGTAGCCTATGTCACTCTCTGGCCAAAATCACGTCGATCCGTTGCTCTGTTTCGACGTGAGAGACGGACAAACATACAAACACACACATTTCGCATTTATAATATTACCTATGGATAGCCAGTTGGAGTCCGCTTGACGTCGTGCCATGCGACACTTTTTAGCACGCCGTCCGTCGGGCCCCCCACTCTCAATCTTTGACGCGCCGCTGTGTCCAATATTTTCTGATAATTTAGCTGACAGATTTTTTTTAACCAGGAACTACCCACTTAAACCCCCCTTTTAAAAAAAACTGTAGCGACCCAGAAGTTGGTATACCTTGTGAACGCGAACACATGCCAAAATATTAGGATGCGTAGCGGACTTCCGCAGCACGCGTGTTCCCATACAAATGAATGAGCGGTGCCCAGCGTCCACAGTGTTACTTTACTCACATATTTTAGGATATTTCCGGACTTTCGGCCTTTTGACCGGTTTTCTGATAAGCCAAAATATTGTAACCATTGAAAAATATTTTGTTATGCGTATAAATTTACTGAGTGAACCATAAATCTTGGCGCACTCGAGCCCCCCCCCCCCGCACTCCACTCACGACATCGCCTCTGTATTGTATACTCATGACTGTTGTGCCATGGCTGGCACATGACTTATCTGGATCGTGTCGATTAATTTGAAATGCAGTGAGTGATATCATCTCACGCGTGATCAATCCAGATAAGCCACGCCGCCATCTTAGAGATATTCTAGTATATAAGCTAGCATGTACATAATGTAAGTAGTTCTGTTCAGTGGTAGTTCGAGAGATCAGTAAACGAGTTCAAGTAATCCTGCTAAAGGCACTTTTACTCTTCCACTCGACATCCCCTAAACCTGTTCTTTTTTGTAACGTCGGGATTTTGTCCGAACTTTTGCAATTTTGAAATGGTAACCCTGCGTGCTGCCCAATGGTGGTAGCGTTGGATTAGGCGCCCAGGAACGTTATACCGTGCACGTACAAATTTATGTAACAAAGAAAGCGACCCCTATGCATCATGTAAGGTTGTGTAAGTGGGTAAAGTACTTGCGTAATACATGTACTGCAATGAGAATGCTTTATCGGCCGTCTACTATCTATGGCATAACCTAACCGTCTAGCTATTACTAGGTACCGGCATTTGTTTAAAAGTAATGAGCATACCAACATACGAAATGTCATTAAATTTTATTAGAAAAGAACACATTTCGTGTATTTTAATGTACGGGTGAGAGTATTAATTCCTTACCTAAACAAATAGCATCACAAAATTGCTATCTATAGGTACTTTAACAGCAGCGGCAAGTCTAATCGAATTGCTATCAGTGCTATCACCTCTGCATTCAATGTACAGTCGAGTTAATAAACTTGGGAGCAAAAATTTGATCAAAGAAGCGTGAATGAAGATTGAAGCGTGTGCAGATATTTTTGATCAAATTTTTGCTCACAAGTTTATGAACTCGACTGCAGCTTCGTCTCGTTTATTTAACTAAGTAAGGTAGTGCCAGCCACCAGAGTTCAGGTCACGCACACAAGAACACGTGTCATGTAATGACAGCGGGATTTTGACATTTACTCATTCATTTCATTTATATTCTCCCTTTGTGCAATCAATGTTGAAACGATAATCTTTCATTGTTAATCTAAGTTTAATGAGGAATTGGTCGTTACTGTAATGTCATGTGTAAACGTTTTTATCAATAAATAAATGTAGCTGTGTGTGTAAGCAGTTGTCTCACCGCCAGCGAGAAAACAATTGGCTATCGACTATTTTTTCGCTCCAGAAACGAACAAACTTACTATCTTTTCAAAGAGCTGTCGAACTATGTGCCACACGTTGAATGAGAGTTAAAAAAAAAACAATTTCTGTTACGTGTAAATAGTGGCTTTGACAAGACATCTGTACTCCAAATTTCACTGATATACATCTTGTAGTTTTCGAGTAAAATGCCTGTGACATACGGACAGACAGACAGACGGACTTGACGAAAACTATAAGGGTTCCGTTTTTGCCATTTTGGCTCCGGAACCCTAAAAACACCGGTCAAGTGCGGTTGAACTCGCGCATCGAAAGGTCCTGTGCAAAATTTTTAGGTAGTACAGTCAAGGAAAACTGAATTAACGTACTGGGTGGAACCTTTGTGCTTACTAATCATTAGTAGCACAATGCTTAATAGTAACTAATGTCATGCTCATAGTCAAAATAGCACAACCAGGACATCACGCTAAAACACAAGGGTAATTTTGTAAAAAGTTTTGCAATAAATAAATAATACTGAATACTGAATACTAATATTTACCTCGACGTTTCGACCACATTGTGACTGTGGTCACGAGTAGACTCAAGTCCTGTTTTGTGGTATTGCGACTACTAAGTTTCACTATGAGTGCAAAATCACGAAAGCTTAAATCGTTATGTCATGTGTATTATAATATTCTGTGGTCTTGTGGACTCCCATACAATACAATTTATTTATCCAGTGTTCGAAGTGTGGGGTCAATTTAACCGACTTCAAGAAAATGAGGTGATTTCAGAGAAAAATAAACCTGATTTATTTATAGCCCCCTAAACATAACACAAGTATGCGCGTTCTCCACTAAGGGATCCCTTTGTTGTCTCACCTTGTTTTGAAGGTACTCCCTTTGATGCCAAATCGTCTATTGGGATTCTGGGTGTCGACATTTCTAGTGATGTTCAGTTTCGTGGTCATTTGGAAGGCAAAGCTCTAAGGCTTCAAAAAAATTGGGGGTTCTTAATAGAGCGGGACATTACTTCTTGTCAGCCCATCGCTTAGAGCTCTATAAGGCGCAGGTTAGGTTAGGCCGCACATGGAGTACTGTTCTCATCTCTGGGCTGAGGCACCCAAGTACCAAATTCTTCCCTTTGACCGCATCAAACGTAGAGCTGCTCGATTTGTCAATAATCAGGCACTCTCTATCCTACTCGATCCTTTGGCTTTGCGGAGGGATGTGGCGTCTCTGCATATTATACCGTATTTATCATGGGGAGTGTTCTGACAAACTGTTCGAATTGCTGCCTGCGGCTAAATTCCACTACCGCACTTCGAGGAACCGTCTGTCTTTCCATCCTCAAAATCTTGAAGATGGCAGTCTAGTACCGTGCGTTTTAAGCGAAACTTCTTTCCTCGCACGACGAAGATCTGGAATCAGCTTAACTGCGGCAACATTCCCGGAGCGTTACAACTTAGGGATCTTTAAAAAACGAGCCTACCAATTCCTAAAAGGGTCGGCAACGCACCTGTGACTCCCCTCGTGTTGCGGGTGTCCATGGGCGACGGTGATCGCTCTCCATCAGGTGACCCGTGTGCTCGTTTACCCCCTCTATATAAAATAAAAACCTTTAAAGTTAAATTTTAGACAATTTGTTTGATTTTGGGTCAACAAGATGCTTATTCTGTAAAATTTAATAAAAACCGGCAAGAACGTGTCGGACACGCCCAGGATAGGGTTCCGTAGCCATCAAATCAAATCAAGTGATACTTTTCTGAGGATTTCGTGTTGTGTACGGAATCTTCCTAGGTATGTTTTATACCTTAGGCTGCTATTTACTCTTAAACTACTAATAATTCTCAAGCAATCTTAGCCGCTATAATTTTCCTTGTAAATTTGATTGGTATATTTAGGGGCGCTTGATTTTAATGAAAATTTGCACTTTAAAGTTGAATATTTCGCAAACGGATCACTGGAGAGAAAAATCGTCTTAGCAAACCCCCAATGATTTTAAAGACCTATCCGATGATATCCCACATTATAGGGTTGGTTGAGATAAAAATCACCCCCACTTTACGCCTGGGAGGTACTGTAGTGGACGGACGGTCCACTAGCGTTATAATATACTATTATATTAAGAAAAATACTTCGTTTTCGTTATGATCTTTTTGTATGTATTTCAAATCAACATGCCCCGTTGGCAGCTCGGATACAAGTCTTCTGCTTAACACTCTTGCGTCCGTTCCATATTATTATTCAAAAACGAAACTATGCTGCCAGCATCGAATCAACGGACACAAGAGGCACCAATTTGTAGTGGACGGACGGTCCACTAGCGTTATAATATACTATTATATTAAGAAAAATACTTCGTTATGATCTTTTTGTATGTATTTCAAATCAACATGCCCCGTTGGCAGCTCGGATATAAGTCTTCTGTTTATCACTCGTGCGTCCGTTCCATATTATTATTCAAAAACGAAACTATGCTGCCAGCATCGAATCAACGGACACAAGAGGTTAGTACAGTACCTACCCTAAAATGTTTTAATTTAATTTACCTCTGTCGGCATGACTAATATGCGCCTATACTATATTCATGCCAAATTACAGCTTTCTAGTAGGTAGGTACTAACGGTCTCTGACTCTGAACTTAGCCGTGGACGGACAGAGACAGAATCACAGACATGGCAAAACTATAAGGGTTCCTAGTTGACTACGGACCCTAAAAACTGTAGGTTTTACACCCTATTTACACGGTAATTTTTAAAAAGTCACTTAGGTACTGCCATTTTATTATTTGAACGTGGTTTTATATATTTTTTATTATTGGTTCTGATCGCATCTTATTATCTGTCAATGTCATCGATAAGCAATTTTTCGACGGTTTAACTCTGAAAGAGTTTTTTTTTTGGCGCTGTCATCGTTCATCCACCATTACCTCTCATATTTCGTTTTCTAGAATGTTTTTACCGTACAACTTCAAAACCTACTAGACACTGGCAATATTGTCCTCCGATGGACAGAGCCATATTTTTTTAAAGAAACAACAACAACAACTCTGAAAAAGATTCGCGCTGTCATCGTTCATCCACCATTACCTCTCATATTTCGTTTTCTAGAATTATTTTACCGTACAACGGCAAAAACTACTAGACACTGGCAAAATTGTCCTCCGATGGACAGAGCCATATTTTTTTAAAGAAACAACAACAACGACTCTGAAAGATTCGCGCTGTCATCGTTCTTCCAACAAGATCCAACACGTGCCAAACTCACTCCATTTGCTCCCTCCAACATTACAGGGGGGCTACTATGAAATTTGTAAAATGAAGTTCGTTCGTATCGTAGTGTGCTCATTCTCGTATTAAATAATATTAGCGTCAGCGGGGCGGCAAGATAGGAAGTTCGAATTTGGGCCTATAGGGCTACTATGAAACACGAAACTCGAAGTTCGTATCGTACCGTCCCTCTCACTCTCGTATTAAATAGTGTTAGTGTCAGGGGACCACACGACACTTACTTCGAGTTTCGAGTTTCATAGTAGCCCTGCTGCTTTGTGAGTGGTTAAGTTTTAAAAAACGCTCTGCCTAGTAACAGCGAAATAAATAAAGTAATCAAATCATAACAACTTATCAAAAGGGTAGCTAGGTTAACTTAGTTTATTCATTCTGATTTAATTATTTTATTGCAATGTGAAGGATTAGCCTAAGAATTGTTAATGCATATTACTTAGGTGTTGCAATAAATAAATACTGAATACTTCTGGCATATTAAAGTGGACTGATGACAATTTCAATTAATTAACACTACATAGTTTCGATGCTTTGAATTTGATTTTCTGTTTGTTTCCAGATGGATGAATTTTTAATTACCTATAAATTATTATAGTGTATTTACCTCTTGTGGTTAGTTACTTCCACAGCAATGCAGCCGCTGGTTTCTCCAGTAGGTAAGTGGTTGTTTTTTTTTCATAGCTTAGAATGACTTGTCAATAAGTTAGGAATAAAATTATAATAACAACTAAAAAGCTAACTACCTAAAACAGTTTATTTTGGTATGATATCTTTACTTATCATTATTATACCTTCATGTTTTTTAAATTATTTATTTGCAATTAACTTTAGAAGGAAGTTTTTGAATAAGAAGCCATTGATGAAGCCATGTTATAAGTACATGATTCAAATATATATAGTGTAATAATAAAATGAAAAGTATAAACCATTGTAGATCAATGTATTGCTAACTCCAAAACAACTTTGTTTTTTCGTTGATTTGTCTCCAAAGAGTTGACAACAATGGAAGAAAGATAGACCAGACAATTTATTAATAAAATATAAACAAAATTTGATGGTCGCTGTCACCCTCCCTCCAATTATTTAGAAAGCTTCAATATATAGGTAGATTCATTCACGATGATGTATGCCATGGTTCTTATTACAATGTTTAATGGCTAATTTTGACAAAATCATGTGTCTTCGTGGATGACACTAGGTATACCTAGTTCATAATGCATAAATCAAGCTTTGCATTAAATTTCTTTTAATGCCACATTCATTTTCTGTATCTTTGAATCAGTTTTCCTCTAGGCACATGTAGGTTCTTCATATCCTTACTATTACTATAAATATGAAAGTATGTCTGTTTGTTTTTGACACTCAATGAATGATGATAGTTTGTGACCTTGAATAGGACATAGCAACGTTGAAGTACCAAGACCTAACTCAGGTGCGGATAAAGCCCTCAAAACAGGTCGTGGTCACACCCACCTGAAAATCGGTCAAGTGCGAGTCGGTCCATAAACTCGCCCATGAACAACACACTCATATGTATAATTCCCAAGAGGGTTAATGTCTTTTTTTCATTTGAAGTACATATACAGGATGGCTCATTTAAATCGGTCAGTATGGGAAAATCTGAAACTATAAGTCATACGAAGATCTGTTCTTAGATACCATGTCATCAATTTTAATAACTAGAAAAACTGCATTCATATATTTAATAAAAACTACTCAGCTTGGGAATCGAACCCGGACATTTTGAAAAATAAAACTTACATTATTAAAGAATATGAAATACAATGCATTTTATTCATTCTATAGTCCATTCAGGATAACAGTGGGTTCCAGAAGGTCACAGAAGAAGGGGTTCTAAACATTTTTTGTGAAGTCATAATAATGATGATGAATAAAAGAAGTAATAAGATAAAGTCATAATTTTGTTTACTTTGTAAGTAGATTAATACATACATAATATTAATTCGATTTATATTTATATATAATTTAATAACTGAGTTTCGTGGACTCTTCCCCTCTCATTCCCTGTTCAAAAATATTCTACTTGTAGTTTCTGCTATGAAGTTCAAGCTATTTTCCATTCCAATTTTCATCAAACTTGGTGCAGTGCTTTAGTTGTGATTAAAGGTTATCACATTTTGATCCAAACTGGCAATTAGAAACTTTAAATAATGTACAGTATTTCTTGAGTTAACAATATTATAAATGATCCGTTTCCTGCAGAATGTTCTTTGTACCTCTGCCTATTCAGGTATTTTTACCCGACTGCTAAGAGAGGTGTTGTATAAGAAGACTTTTCGCTGTTTTTAACAAAATAGAAAAAAATATATTTTAAAACTATAATATGACAAATAGCAAAGTTAATCTCACCAATATTATTAATTATAATTGCGTAAGTTTCTAAGCCTGTATGTTCACGTCTTAACCGCTGAACTGATTTAAGTGAAATTTGGTATTCAGATAGTACAAGTCTCAGGGAAGGACAGAATAGTTTTTACCCCAGAAAATTGCAAAGTTATAAACGCAGGATAGCAATAAAGGAATGATACGTGAACGGGGTCGCGGGCAACAGTTAGTTAATGAATAATTGAAACTAATATTGATGTCTGATATTTTAATTAAAATTAAAATTATAGTGTATACTAGAAAAACGCAATTTAGTAAATGACTTCCTAAAGCGTGCACTAAAAAGAGCCTATTTTCCTTCGTCCATTCCTATATTGAACAGACTGTAGATACCGTGTTTCATAGTAACATTTATTGCTTACTAGCGTTTACCCGCGGCTTCGCACTCGTAAATCATAAGATACAGCAGTTGAATTTAAATTCCGGGATTTTATTAAATTCTCTTGGGAATTCCCTAAAATTACATCGTGGTTTTCATTGACGTTATATTATAACAACCATGCTAAATGTCATGACTAACCCAGCGGTTGTTATTTTGAGATTTTATCCCTATCCAGTGGGAATATCAGGATAAAAAGTAGCCTATGTGTTATTCCAGATGTCCAGCTATCTACATACCAAATTTCATGACTCTA